>NW_026562441.1:987500-1040000 GCF_027474105.1 Poeciliopsis prolifica
AGGCTTCTGGGAAGAACCGTCTCTGTTGCCGTTGTAGAAACAACGTTTGGATCTGAAGCAGCAACAATACCAGGATTTATGAGAAAAACTCCAACAGATCCAGATCAGAACCTGCAGTTTGGACCCGTTCCTCACCAACAACAAGCAGAAGTTCTGCTTCGATCCCGAGGCGTGGGATGAAACACCGGAACCTGCCGTGGTCCTGCAGGCTGACGTTCCGGATGGTCAGAGACAAGTCTCCTCGCCGCAGGCCGTCCTGGGACAGAGACGTCCGCTGGATGTACGTGTCCATCATCATGTCTCGGTCCGTCTTCCTGAAGCGGTACACGAACACGTACTCCACACGCTTCTGAGGGCCGGACGGCCTCAGGTCCGGTCGGGACCACTCCACCGTCATCCCCACGGCGTCCCACTCAGGATCCACACGACACGGGAGGATGACATCATCTCCAGGCGCAGCTACGATTGGCTGAGAGGAACCAATCAGACGGAGGCTCCCTGGAGACACAGGGAAGATTTTATTAGGTTTCATAAACATGATCATGAGATTAAAGCAAATCCCTGAAACTTCAGAGTAGTTCCCCCAAGAGTGGAAATCCCCACAGAAAGAAACATGATCCACCTGTGGAGGATCAGGTTTCCACCAGGTTTTCTCCAGGAAGTTTGTAACATAAGCAGCTTTTAGGGGAATCTGCCAGAAAATCTGGAATTTTCTGGAATCTGCCAGAAAATTTTCTGGCAGATTCCGATTTCCGATAAAAACGATTTCGCTTTTTATCCAAGCGAAATCGTTAAGCTCCATTTGCTCTTACCTGAATCAACAATCATTTTAATTATTTTGTCATTTAAATCATTGAATTAATTCTGTTCTCCAGTAGCTCCTCCTCTAAAGCTTTGCTTTTAATTTGAATATTTTCCCTGAGCTAAAAGCCCAAGTTTTCCATCCATTTTATCAGTTAAAAAGCGATTGGGTTTTTACATTTACATTTTGGTAAATTTGGACTCCCTCATCCCACCAACTCACTCCGAACGTTTCCATTGTTCAGTGTGATGTCAGCACCCAGAACTGTTATAAAGATTTTTTTCTCTTTTATACTAGAATAAAGAAATAATTCAAAAATATTTTATTGATCCCAAGGGAAAACTAAATGTTGTAACTCATCACTTCATATTCTAGAAGGAGTTATTGAAGATTGTGATGGATCCTGGAAGGAAGAATCTCTTATTGTGGTCTGTATTACAGTAAATCTGAAGAAGCCATAATATTAAAAAATACAGTTGTCATAATACGAGAATAAAGTTATTTGACAATAGAATGGATTTATTAAAAATAAAATGTTAGTATTTTATTTTTAATATTACCAAAATAAAATGGTAATATTAGGAGATTTTATTAGAACTCCAACACGAGTTCTCACAATTTTAAGATGTTCTGGTAAAACTTACATTTTAATTATTCTAATATTAAATCTATATTCTCATAATTAGAGAATGATTCTTGTAACCAGATGCTAATACATTGTGGTCCAACTGAAAAATATTTTCTGTCATTTGCAATTTCTTAAAAAAAAAAAAAAACAAAAACAAAGAGAGAGAGAGCAAAAAGAATGAAAATAAATTGGATAGATTATTTCATTTTCATTTAAGACATGATGTCACACCCACTTATGACTTTGACTAAGCTCTATATGCATTAATTATTGCTGTTATCAATAATTAATGCATAATTAATTATCCATTAATTAATTATGCATAATTAATTAATTATGCATCAGCTGATTGATATCAGCAATCAGCTGATATGGTGAGTCAGCAGGTGAGTCAGCACATGTTGACATGCTGATGGCACTGACATGTGCTATCAGTATTTATTATTGATTATTTAATATCAATAGTAATCATTAAATAATGGAAAGCATCACTTACAAATAAAAGTCAGAACCATTTTTATCGGACAACCGGCGGAAACGATTTAATATCAAAAATAGCGGATTTTTTAAAGTTTTCTTAATCTCTAACAAAGTTTATGAAGTTTTTCTTTATCTTCAGATTTGAAGACTTTTAATCAACCAACGTGAAACAATTTGAACCGTCAGGACGTCGCAGTGCATGACGGTCAATGTAGTAGTTCAGAGTCCGTGAGTTTTCTGTTTAATAATATAAGTATAAACAGCAGAATGAGGTCAGAGGAAAACAAAGACACAAATAAGTTACTTAAAAATAAAACAGAGACGGACAGACCGTCTAGAAACAGCTGAGTCATTCATTGTTCGCTGTTTAAAGAATCAATGAATGAAAGTTTGAATGGAGACGCTTCCTCGTTGCTTAGTAACAGTTTAACGTAAGTTGAGGAGAAAAGCAGCAGCTTTTACCTTTAACAGGCGTCCAGAGCAGAACCACGAAGAAGAGAAAAGTCCAAAATCCTGAACGGCTGAAGAAAATCTCACAGAGACCAACTGGTACCGACATTACAACAGAAATGTTGACACTTCCTCTGCCGAACCGGAGCTTCACTGAACTGAGAAGGAAACAACTCACGGTTACCGTTTATACGTAATGGGCGGAGCTACGGAACCATAGCAACACAACAATACAAACCGCGATTAGTCATAGAGCAACAGCCAATCAGAGCCTCGACAGAGCCTGGGACTTCATGACGTAGCAGCTCTGGAGCGAAGGACTGAGACAACTCGGAGTTTTTATCAACTTCAGGTTGTTAAGCTGCTCTATAGTTTGTAGTGCTTTACAGCTAAATAAATAACATTTATTATTTATCAGGTTATTATTACTAATAGCAAAGTTCAATTGTATCCAGCTGATTTATTACATGATGCTGCAGGTTTACATAACAAATATAGAAAGAAGATAATGTTTATTTTATTTATCATAGGTTCATGTTAGATTTAGCTTTCAATCTATTATTGGTTGAATTGTTTCTACATTGTTGGGAGATTTATTTATTTTCCTGTTTGTGTCTTTCTTCTTTTATTTTTGATTTTATATTTTTGTTTGATGTTTTTTCCTCTATTCCCGTTAGAGATTCTTTACATGTGTGTTTATCAACTTAAATGGAGATTTTGGGGGAAAACAAGAAAAAAACCAAAAGCAAAGAAACAAAAACAAAAACATATTACTCTGGTTTTCTGTTTAATTTGGGTATTTTTTCCCAGAATGGAAAAACAAAAAACAAATTTGAGATAATATCCTGGAGTTTCTGTTTTGGTTGGTTTCAGCCAATCAGAACAGGGTTATCACAGAGGCGTTGCTGTTGGTGCTGGGACACACCTACTTCCCTCTCTGTGGTTTATTTGGTGTTTTACAGCATGAAGGTAAGATCTGACCACTTGTTTCTAGATTACTGTTCAGGACAGACAGACTCAGGAGGAAAGTTTTATCAACTTATAGTTTGAGCATTTTAGTTAACAACAGTGCTGAGCTGTTTGTATTTGTTATGACTTTAAGAATCTAAAGTTTCACTCTGCTTCTCGTAAAGGAGATTTAAATGTCTGCATCGTGATTTAAATGTCACTTAAAGCTCAAACACCAAACGATGTCAGACAGAAGTCCCGGTGAATGTTTGTTTTCCATAAACAGGAAAAACAAAAATGTAAACAGAGAGCGACAGCGTGACACTGAGAGATATTAATATTTATCTGGAGTGTCTGTTGGAAACCCAGCCACTCCCAGTTAGTCATGGTATCTCCCCGTCAGCTATGACGTCACAAGTGATTCCCTGGAGTCTCTACAGAAGCGAAAGTCTCCACGTGTTTTTAACCACATGACTTGTTTGAAGTCACCTACACATATGAAAAATAACAATTTCTCTCCAATATATCAGAATTTATATACTGTATATATAAAAAATATCTCAATACTTCAGTCAACAAACTCTTTAACCAGGCAAACAAAAACTAAGCTATTAAAGTAGAGAAGAGAATAATAAAAACTAATAAATCATGAAAAAATAAAGGTAAAAAAGAAACCAAGGTTTGATTTGAGAATTGGTTAATGAGGCATCTTTGAAACCACTAAGATCAAATGGTAGGAGTTTGAAAACCCAGTTCAGAAAGCAGAAGAGAAAATGAAACACTATATTAATAAAATGTTTCAGAAATAATTTACTGAATAAGAAACATTGACCTACCATTTGGACAAGTTAATAATGTTGTGGTCAGTAGCTGATTTAATGGACTTATGGTCACCAACAAGGAGGCGCTGCAATAAGTTTAAAGTCTGTCCAGATATATTTTTATTATTGATAAAAATGAAGGAAAACCAGAAATAAAACAAACACACTCACATTACTGAATCCTCACTTTTCAACCAAAGTTAGTCACAATTTTAAAGTAAAACTCTAAACAATTCGACTCTCCAGCTTTATTCACTCACACAGTTCAGCACAACAAGAAAAGCAAAACAATATAATTAACAAACTGTAACTGAATAAATAACAGTTGACAGGTAAACTGGTTGAGTCTGATCAGAGCAAACATGGCCGCCGCTCTGGTTGGATTGGCGGTGTGTCAGACTCAGAGCTGTGGTTTCAGCGCTGTGCTCCTCAACAGCAGAAGGAAAACCACTTCATGATCAGTCAGCCTCTTTCAGAGCCTTTAGATTATATCAGGCGGCTAGCTTCAGGCTGTTAGCCTGACGGATGGAGATCAGCCACCGGATCCACAACAGCAGAGCAACCGTTACAATGGAGCCAAAGTTTCTCATTGAGGTCAATTTGTTCATCAGGCTGCTCAAGAACGCAACCTGAGGTGCGTTCAGGCTCCTGAACGCAGCCTGAACGCAGGGGAAGAGGAGCAGGGTTTGGTAGCGTTATGACATCACAGTGAGTCCAGCTGCAACAACAACAATAAAACAGATTAATAACATTAACAGATTATTACCATTAATTATAAACATTGTTACTGGGAACCAAACATAACACTTACTTCACCATTATTTCATCTAAATATTACACTCTTCACTGAACTGATTTGACATCAAATCTTGGTTGATTTGATATTTCTTAGCTTAAAATGAGGCTCCAAAATCTACCATTCCTATTTCTGCAGGTCTCTTGTTCTTTTCCTCCCTTTTGGTGCAGTTAGTGGGATTTTATAAATAATTTTATGGTTTCCTAAAAACCTCAGCAGAGTCAAAAGCCACCATGTTGCTCTGCTCTGAAACAGAAAGTCACAGCCAAACATTGAACACGTTCTGATCGAGATCATTTTCTGTGGGTTGATATTTCTGTTTAAAGCATTTTATTGATCCTCTGGTTTATTATAATTCCTGAAAACAAACTGGGTTTTGCTGTAATCATAGTAGAAATATTAGTTGAAAATGAAACAGTTTGTGTTGATTTAGTGAATTTCTATTTGTATTTAATTACAGCAGTAAATTAACTTTCATATCACATCATAGTTTATTGTGACACTTGAACAGTCAGCCTTTAAAGAGCCCCGTCGCTCTTTAAAAGCTTTTGAGAAATAAAAGCAGCATATAGATTAATCACTGAACATTTTGAGGTAAAACGTCACATCTTATTTAACTTTTAAAGCAGTTTTAGTTTAAATGTTTGGGTCAGCACCAGACGAAGCTTCTGTTCACCTCAGGCTGTAAGTTGCATCAGACGTCAGTGACATCACTTTCTGCCACTTCCTGCAGCCTGGTGCACCAAAATGTTTGACCTTTTCTGAGCTTCTCAGCGTTTCTCTCTTCTTTTTTCACAGCTCCTGCACAAACAAGATGCTCACATATTTGTACCTGGAGTTGATCGCGTTAGCAGGAAGCTGTGGTGTGTTTGACACAGTCATCAGAGGTGTGATGATGAAACCCCCCGATGGCGAGGCGCCTCAGTGCAGCGGCTCAGGATGGAGATAGCAGCTCTCTGCGCTGTTGCTGGTGAGTAAAGATCATTTTTAACGTAATTTAAAGACTTTTATCTGCGATTCATCTTCTGGTTCATTGACTCTAAAGCTCACCTTTTAGATTTTTATTTTATTTTTTAGTTTTTAACTAGAAGTAACTAAAGACAGCATTTCTCTGATGCTAAGATCTGAATGTTTTGCTCTCTCTGAACTAAAATGAAAACTAAAATGTAAACATCTTCAGCTAATTGAGTTCTTTATTTGTGGGAAACATGAAGATCGGAGAGTTTCCTGCTTTGGTGTTTCCTCTTTGATGGTTATTGTTGCATCAGATCAAATCGATTATATCAGCTTCAGTCGTTGAGTCTGTCATGAATGTGAATCAGCATTTTGTGAAAACTTGACTGATGCTTCAAAACGGCAGCAGACAAAATAAAGCAATGATATTTTATTGTTTTTCTGTTTTACTCAATCAGAAACGGTGTGAAAACTTTTCCTCTCTGAAGGTTTTTCTCCTCTTTGCAGTTTGTCTGAGGCTTTTCCCCAGCAGATCCCAGTTCTTCCGGTATGAGTCTGTCACTCTGAGCTGTGAAGGAAAATCGACTGAGTGGAGAGTCTGGAGAAATACATCCAAACAAATAAATAGACTCTGTCCCTCATATTTAACTCACACTAATGAATCTAAATGCAACTTAACTGAGTTGTATGAATTTGACTCTGGAGTTTACTGGTGTGAATCTGCAGCAGGCGAACGCAGCGGTTCAGTCAACATCAGCATAACAGGTGGGTTAAACGTGAGCAGAAGCTGATCTGATCTGATTCTTCGCTGTAACTGATTCAGGCCGACCTGTTTGTGGTCTGGCAGACAGAAAAGCTTCAGTTAAAAGTTTGGTTCCTGAAACGTCTCCGTCTCACATTACCGCCAAATTTATTTCATGATAAAACATCAGAAGAGTTTCGACCCGATTTGATGCTTTCAGACGAGTTCTGTTGATTCTCATGTAATCAGAGCAACAAGCTAAAAGCTGAAAATCTATAAAATGTTTATAGAGAGAAAAATCTTGAATCTGTAAAGTCAAAACTTGACTGTGATCATCTAATTGTGCAAATTGAAATATATAAAAAAAGCTTAATAAAACACGGCATTTTCAAAATGGACGAGTTTTCTATGAAAACGTTTTTGTCACCATGTTGAGTTTGTTTTTCAGACGTATAGAAATTTTTATATTTCATAAAGCTGCAGTGAGAAAACTTTTTTCATAAATTGTGATCAACAACCGGATGTTCCTATTGGTGGGAAAGACAAAGAAGAAAACAGGAAGTGGTATGATGATGAGGGCGTGGCGTTTTTAATGTCTTATTGTGTGAACAAACTTATTCAGGTCTGATTTTATTAACATTAATTATTTAATGGAAATACCGGAACTGCAAACTTAGGTAATTTTCTTTCTTTGTTTTTTCATATGCAGGAGATAAAAATGCTCATAGATTTTTTTCTGACTCATTTAAAACTCGTTTCTTTCACGTTTTGTTTCTCAGATGAACCTCTGATCCTGCAGAGTCCTGGACATCCAGTTAATGAAGGAGAAGCCCTGATGCTTCACTGCAGGTTCAGGCCACCGTTATCCTCCAATCTCACTGCTTTCTATAGAAACGGGGTTCTGGTCGGGAACAGCTCGACGGGAACCTTCGCCATCCAGAGCGTTTCTAAATCTGATGAAGGATTTTATAGATGTAACGCCTCTGGAGTCGGAGAATCAGCAGAAATCTGGCTGGATGTAAGAGGTGAGACATATTTATGGAAGACAATAGTGCCAAAAGTCAGTCTGTTTTTTTAATTAATATGCACAAAATTGCAGTCTTGACTTGTGTAAATTTGTAAAATTTTTTATTTCTTATTCTTTTTCTAAAATGTGTTGATTGATTCTAATGAATAAAATGCTTTAATATAATTTGAGTAAATTAGCTTAGGCTGGTGTGAATCCAGTTGATTTGAATTTGGGGCAAATTAAATTCTAAAACTATTTAAAGATTCTTGATATGACTTATAATTTGCATTTAGAAACTGAATTACCAGATTATTAACCACCTGAATCATCATTAAATATGATTTAACAGAAAGAAATTAAATTGTTTTCATCGATAAATGTGAAAAGGACGTGATCTCTGGAGTTCAGAGCAGTGGGTTTTATCTGCCGCCTTCATTTGCGCAGAGATGCTGGTATTGTTTGTATGTAGGCCAGCTAACCTGCTATCTTTGTGTTTTAAAGGGCGCAGGCCTCAAACGCCTACAGCTCCCATTGCATTCGTACTACTTCCTGTTGTGGCCGGCCTTTTGTTGTTGATTGCGCTGATCTTGCTCTGCCACTGGAGAAACCACAAAGGTCAGTGTGTTTTCAAGTAAACACTCAGAAATTTCACTTCCTGCTGCTTCTGTGTTCAGGTGTCAGAAGCAGGGAGGGGAACAAACGGAGGAGTTTACGTGAAACGAGAAGCTCTGAGACCTGCAGCTAATTATTCAGACTGATTTAGCTTCTAACGAGTCATTTAACTTAAAGTTAACGACTCTTAGTGGTCCGATCTCAAAGGCTGAGAGGTTTGAGGTCCAAACCCGTTAGCATCCTGGTCAAAATTCTCGGTTTAATGACATTTTGTAAATGTAAATCTGGCAGAGATGTGAGTCATTCTGGGTTTATCTGTTAACACTGTTAACGTGGTTTTGAGTGTTTGAGGTTTTTAATGTTTACAGAAAACAAATGGAAGAAATCCTACGTTTTGAATCTTAACTCTCTGATTTTCTTTTGGTTCATGAAAGCATCTCTGCTGCTTTGCAGAAAGTTTGAGATTGGAGATTTTAAAACTTAAATTTCACAATGTGTTAATTCACTAAATCAAAAACTGATGTAAATATTTCATCCTCAAAGTCTGAAGTCATTTTTTCTATATTTTCTTGATGTTCCTGGAACTAAATGTAGCTATAAAATGTCTAAATCTGAAAAAGTCAACACCTAAAGACAATATGAATTGTCACATTGTAAATGATTCTCTTCAATGTTGTTTAGTTTTTGTTTTAGTCACTTTTAGTTCCCACCACAAGTCATTTACTGAGCATAAACTAACAGGGGAAACGTTGATGCTGATGTTAAACTTAAACCACATGAGGTTATTTAAGGTCTGCACCGACTGAACCTCAGCATTTCTGAAGTGATTTATTTTAGAAACATGTTATTTTCTCACTGAGGAAATGAAAACATGAGGCATGAGGTCTCATCCTAGGTTAAATTTAATTACATATGTGCTGAACAGAGCAGAAAGTGACAGTTAATGTTCCAGCCTGTTTCATTTCATTCCTGTTTGTCTTGATTCAGGTTTTCTTCTTGCTGATTTCTTTTTTCTCAGTCTGTGCCGTGACAACAGCAGCTCCATCTGACGTCTAAATAAAGAAATGTCAAATATGTCTTTTATTATGGAGGTGAAAGAACGAAGGGCGTTAAATGTCAAACATGAAATGTGATCATCTTTGACGCAGCAGGCGGTTTTACTGCGTAGGTTTTAATATTTTTGTATTCATATCTTTGCTGATAACATCTGAGGTTATTATTAACTCTGTGTTGCTCCACCTCACAACGATGAGTGACATGAAACATATTTCTTGCTTTGGTGTGTTTTCATGTCATCTCCCTGGATGCTGTTGTCACTGTCTGATGCTTTTCTATAAAAGGAATTTTATCTCAAGGCTAAAAATGAACTCTGGGTTCACACCTAACAGCAATTTAGAGGCCAATTAAGACACTGATGTCACTGAAATGCCTCATTGACCTGCATGGAAGAGTTTTAATAGTTGGAATACTTAGGATGCATAGACAGGTACGACGCTGTGTGTGAGTAAACTATGATGTCATACTCCATCTTTAACCCTCAGTGTGAGTAAACTATGATGTCATACTCCATCTTTAACCCTCAGTGTGAGTAAACTATGATGTCATACTCCATCTTTAACCCTCAGTGTGAGTAAACTATGATGTCATACTCCATCTTTAACCCTCAGTGTGAGTCATCTGCAATACTTTAGTCTATATTTTTAGTCACAGCTGAAAATGGGTTTAAAAAAAAACAACAAAAAAACCCACAAAATCTTATCAAGTATTTTTGTCAGTTTCTGGTGCAAACATCTTCATCTTCTTTAAATAAGACAAAACTAACATACAAGTAAATTTTCACCAAGATATCATAGCTTTTTGTTAACTTCTTAATATTGACAAAAAAAAAGTTCCAATGGAAAATGTTTTCACTTAAAATATGGGAAAATGTCATTATCTTAGTTCAACTTTGTTAACATATTTGCTGTAGTAACTAGACAGAAATACTTGATGTTTAGGAGTTTTGTGTTTTTGCAGTGTAAGCACTTTTGTCAGCTGAGACTGATTCAAACTGAGACTTAAATTAAAAATAAATTAAAAACCTGAAATGTTTCTCTGTGAAAGGGTTTAGTGACATCATACACACTTTAGACCTACTGAGAAATAAATATCCGCTACAAAGTATTTTAATAAAACATTTATCTACCAAAGCAAAACCAAGTAATAAACTACTTTAAACTTTATTTTATACACTTTTCAACACAGAAACAACAATTTAGTTTAAGAGACAAATTTTTACTGTCAAGGCAATAAAATCATGAAACTGCAACAGATCCTGCTTCAGTGACTTTATCAGTTTTTATTGCTTCTGTGAGACACAAGAAACCATTCATGAACTTTGATTTTTAATCTGATGACAGCATACAAGCTTCATAGGATAAATGTTGAACTTTGACCCCGTCCCGCCGTCACCATGATTGGTTGTTTTGTGCAGGTGGAGTGAACCGTTCTGTGTCCTACACCGAAGTCACCATCTCACAGGACAGGAAGCCTCAGAGAATCACTGGTGAGTCGACATTCGCTCTCTGGAAACACTGAGATGAACAAACAGTCCCTGAATGCATCACAGCCGTCAGAGGAGGTCACCTCTGACATGGTTTACAAACTGAACTTTGATTCAGTTTCCAAAGCTCAGTTCCCTTCATTCCGTCATCCCACGCAGACAGCACGCCTTTGTTGACGTTCATAAAACAGGAAGAACATAACTATGATGACAAGAGGCGTGTCCATCACCCTGGTAACAGTTCCTACAACAAGCGGCATGAAGTACAGCAACAAATAAAGCAGGTCAAATAACCATTATTGCAACTGATTATTTTCTTAATAAGATTTGAAATAAACCTTTAGATAAATTTGTGGATTAGAAATGATTAACCTGAGTGGAAGCGTCTGGTTTTAGAGAGATCATGTGGTTTAGATGGATGGTGCACACAGTACAGACCCTGTGCATGTTACTGTTCACATTTAGAAACTTTGCACATGTGCACAATGCTGGAGGGCAAAAAGACGATTCTTTTCCTCTTTAACCGCCGGAGAATAACTCCATTAGCTGAAGGAAACCTGGAGATGAAGATATTGTTATTAATTTAGTGCAGTGCGCCACAGCGAAGGAAAAACTAATGCAGAAAAACCTTTAAAGAAAATCTAAACTGTTACAAGCAGACTAGTTGTCTTAACAACTGACAACAATAACACTTTATGTTTCAGGATTTAACACCAGAAAACACTCAAACATTTCCCACGCAAAGAACAGAACATTCAGTCTGTTACAGTTTTATGTTTTTAGGCCTTTGCGATTATTAACAAGTGATAGCTGTGGTAGATTAGCTACCACTGCTATTAGCTAAGCTAACACTGTGGTGGCTGATTAGCTAATTTAAACCCCTGATGATCTCAGAGAGTTGGTGTTTAGGTCTGTGTTAACTGAACCAAAGCAATTCCACATCACATCTACATCTTACAGTTGTCATAGTCAAGCTAGCATAGCTGACCTTTAGCACAGCGACATTTAGAAAGACTGACCAAACTCTCTGCACTTCCTCAGGAGATTCATAATTAGAAAATATGATTAATAAAACTGCACATCTACAGAGCAGAAATCCCCTGAAAGCCTCAAGACCTTATCTGTTAACTTTAGCATCATTTATGTAAATAGGACTCATTTACCGTGAAGACAGTTTCTATCTCGTCTCTCTTTGCTTTTCCCCAGATGCAGGTTCTGTCCCGACCGTCTATTCCACAGTGATACCAGAGAGTTGCTGATAACGTGAGAACCAGCGTCATGCAGACCGGGCTCCCTGCTGTGCGTCCAGAAACACAAAGCATTCATAATAATGGGGTGTGTATATTATTCAATGGTCATTAAATGTTACAAAACTTTACATTTTCACATGTTATTTTGATGCTTAGAAGTTCAGTGTAAACATAAGTCCTGATGGATTTTTCTGGTACTTCTCCCCACTTTTTGGGCCAGTTTGTGATTTTATCCAATACATTAAAGCCTAACTTTAATTTTTTTATTCAATATATTAAAGCCTAACTTTAATTTTTTTATTCAATATATTAAAGCCTAACTGTCCTTTCAGTTGTTTAGCATCTTTTTGTTACCACTTTGTATTGCATAGATACTGGTGCTATGAAAGTATTGAACTTTTTATTGAATTGCTTTGCTTTACATTTGAATATATTTCATTTTTGAGTCTTAATTTCACCATAAATGTTTATTATTATTTTATGAGTGTCCTGCATCTTATTGGTTAGGTTGGGTTTGGTTGATTTTCACTTCGAACCCTTTTGAACCAACATGTTTCCTTCATATCCATCCTCATACATAATGGTGAAGTGAAATCTTCCTTTGAACTCTCAGACAGCTTCAGAGAAACTAAGAGTTTCCCAGGTGGAGTTTGGTGTCTTAGTTTCTGTTTTCTGGTTTAGATGTGATTGTAGCGTGCTTCGCTAGTTTGACTGATCAGATCAGTTTTGCAGTGCGTGATGAAGCTGTAGAGCTGGGGGCCGGATACACGCCCCTGTGGAACGCCGGCGTTAAGAACATCACTTCTGTAATACTGTTTAAGAATAAGTACTTACAAACACAGAAACGTCTCAAAGAAAACCAGCAGCTGCAGAACCCAGAACTCATTTGTTTTCTCTGCTGAAACTCTTTGAGCCACATAATTTAAATACAGAAACTTCTGACTGCAGATGGACACAGGAGGCTCAGTTTCACCCACAGGAAAGAGATTAAATAGTTTTACCAAAACTGAACCGTTCCAGAATAGTTTCTAAAAGTTACAGTAACTCTGACACACCATCTGTTATCAAAAAAAAAAATACCATAAAGAATTTTTAACTCATTATTTTCAGTAAATTTAGTCTGGTCATTTACCAAACTATTACTATTAATGTAACAGTTTCTAATAGCATTACTAAGTCTCAGAAGGAAATCGTCAATTCAGTTATAAAATATATTTGCATCTTATTTATTCTTTAGGAGTTTGGAAGATGCTCTTTTGATTCTGATTGCTTGCAAATTTCATTTGGATCTTGAAGTAGCAGGAACCCAAACAGGAACCCAAACACTGAACAAATTACCTCATGGTTCTGATGTTTCTCTGTCAGGATCACAAAATATATTTGTTTTATAATCAAACAGGCTGGAAAAAACAGGCAGATGGTTGCTTTTATAAACTTTGTGTCATTAAAATGCTCCAACATCGGTGGATGTTAGGCAATCTTAAAATTACCTCACATTTTTGTAACTGTAGATTTTTACACCATTTTCTCCTAAATTCATACACTAAAGTAAAGTTTCATGTATTTCACCATGAAGAGGTTTGACCTAAAATGTTCCTCTGTTTTGTGACCTTTCACCTTGTAAAATAGAGAAATTGTTGAGTTTTGAAGTTATTTAAAGAAACTGAAAATCAGAACAGAAAATAATAGTTTTAGCATTTAGCTTTGAATTTCAGTTTTTTTCATCTTATTGACCTGCAGCTTATTTTAGTTAATTTTTTAAGGAGGTTTCTTCTCTTCATTTTGCATAAATATTAACGATCTCCCTCAGTTTTTTCTAATTATGCTAAATAATGTCGGTTCCCCATTTGCTGTTTGTTATTCTAAACTCATAAAATAAAAACATAATTGGATATTTTAATTTAACAATAAAACTGAATTTCTTGCTACATTTAGTTTTATTTGCAGTTTCACACCATTTTATTTCGAAGCACAGATGAAAATGTTAAACCCAAAGAGCAGATTTAGATCAACATTAATTTCTTCCTGTAACAGAAACTCTTATCTGTTTCCCTCAGAGATAATATAGTCACTGATTTGCAGTTTCAAAACAAAGATCTTCTCTGTCTCCTAATCAAAGCGGCTTTGATTAACTAAATGACAAGAGAGGGTTATTTTTAGCATCATAAATCATCCTTCTGCCATTTATTGGCTCACGTGCAGATTTACTAGTTTCACTTGTAGTTTATGTTGCTGAAGCTGAATCCTCATCTGAGGGCAGGAAGAAAAAACAAACCTTCATGAAAGATAATATTCAATTTCTAAACAAGTTATTTGTGATCAAATTGTTCCCTCTCATATAAACTGTTAATGTTTGACATTTCACACACATTTCACTGCTTTGGTGAGATCTGAGACTCAACCCATTATGAACCATCCTGACCTGAAACTGGAGGCAAGTTGAACTTTGAACTGAACTGAACCTGCTGCTGCAGAGGCTCAGTGAAGCTTTTAGGGGTTTTTAGCGTCTGAGGAAACTTATGTTAATAAGTTACATTCTTTCACCGTTTATTAACAAACTGTTTTATCCACCATTACATGAGATTCAATGTGTTTTCTCTTGTGACTTTGCTCCTTTTGCATTTGTAGAAGAAAAGCAAAGGATGAAACAAATGACAGATAAATCCAGCAAACTGAAAAATCTAAAAGCTGAATGGGACAAAGGTCAAGATGATAAAGTTTAAGATGATAAAGGTTAAGATGAAAAGGTTTAACAGAAACCAAAGGGACTCAACATTTGAACTGTAGGGAGTAAAATATCCTCCTCCAGAAACAAAATCAGCTCCAAAAGTCAAAGCTTCATGTGTTGCTGACTGTGTATTTAAAATCATAATGTTTCTGGTTTCATTCGTCAGCGTTTTCTTCTGCTGATTTTCCATTAGCTGCTACACAAACTGGTTTCTCCAGTTCTATTTTTAGCTCATGATTATCAGCAGAAAACAGAGACTGAATGATTTCATGTGACCTGCTTTCACCTTTTGAACTGCTTATGTAAGCATTTACTCATGAGAGCAACTTCTAAAATGTTATATATATACTGGTAATTTAGTAATCAACAAAAATCAGAGACTTCTCTAACATTTCCCTTCCTATATTTATCTCATCTCCAACATTTTTACAACATGATGATGAATGAATGAGTCCAAAATGTTCAATAAATCCACAAATCCTGTTTTAAATGGAGTTTGAAAAGATAAATGCGCTGCGATCTTTACATGTTATAACTTTGGTTTTTGTTTGTTCCTGTTTTTTGCTTTATTGTTACTCATATTTTTAGTTTATTCCTGCGGTTCTGCATGTATTCTCATTGTTTATTTTTGGACTCGTTTTCCAGGATCAGTGTTTCTTTCTTTTTGTTTGAATTTTCTCATCTTTGCTTGTTTCTTTCAGCTGCATCTACTTCCCTCTGATTAGCCCCTCTGGTTCCCTGCTGCTCTCTCCTCTCCCTCCTGTTCCTGTTACACTTTCTCTCCATTTATTCCTGTATTTTACCTCCTTGTCCATCAGCATTAATTCCTGTTAGCTTCCTTTAATTCATTTCCTCCCACTATGATACTTAATGACATCATGTTTTTTCCTGTTCATTGTTTCCTGAACCAGGAAAGGTCTAGTTTCTCTGAACAGATATAAAATGTATAAACTAATCCTGGTCAGGGGAATAATCTACAATCTAAAAATAACCTACAATCTAAAAATGACTGCAGGTGTTTTCTAATTGGCTTCAATGTAGTAAACAATCCCGGTTTTACTAGAACATCAAAGATTTACATTCTTTCATTGTTAATAATCGAACACGTGATCAGAGAATTTACTGCCACTGACTTCATTGACAACTCGTAATTTAATTATGAGTTGGAAATGAAAGCATTTGAAGTTCCCTCACTGGTTTTAACTTGGCTATTTCCTCATTGATCTCAAATTAAACTGCTTTGTTTCAAGTTGGAAACTTTTGGGAAGATTTTCCTCTGTACCTCCAGTCATTTGCTCCAGGAAGGAGATTATGGAAGAAACTACTTCCTGCTTGTGAATAAATCTTGTGTTTGAATCATGTTTGCTGGTTAATCGCTTCATCTTGAAAGGAAGCAGTCATGTATTCAGTCTGGGTCTCCATTACGTTCTAGACTGAAATCTTCATGTTTGTCTGCAAACTCAGCTTCCTGGTTCACATTTTTCACACAAACAAGGATTATGACTTACACCATGTTTTCAGTTTACAGGCATTTTGAATATACATGAAATTTAATGGGAAATAAAAAAGGAGATTTTTAAAAATATTTTCTTATACAGTTGTATCCAGTAAAGTTCAGGAGTCCAGTTCAACATTTGCAAATTTTTTAACTGAGGCACATAAATTTGCTTTTCTATTAAGTTCTTGTCACAAAATAATTGTTTGAAATATTTCACAGATAATCAGAGTTTAGACACTAAACTAAAAGAAAACAGACCTCAGTGTTATCAAGAATGTATTTAGATGTTTTGTTCCATGAATGAATGAATGAATGAATGAATGAGTGGGACTGGTGTCTCTCTCTGGTGGTCGATGTTTTAATAAAAATTAAATAAAAAAGTTATAAAAACTATCCAGAAAAATGTCTCCTTGTGATCAATTATTAAAATCAGTTGATCATGTTTAGTAATATTTTCTAAATAGTTCACAGAAATGTTACAAAACATGAATTTTATTATTTATTTTGTGTTTTTTCTGTTTCATCAGATTTTCAATATGTTGAAAACTAAAACAAGTTCTTTCCATCAAGCATACAGTCACATTTTCCTGATAATTTTTCCGCTTTTCCAGAATCTTATGATACTTCAAGGTACTTATACTTGATACTTATGATGGTAATTAGTGGATTAATTACAGTATCAGCCTGTCAATAATCAATCAAAGCCGACAGATGGAAAAATCATCTGATTTCCACCTCTGGGAATTAATATACTTTAATAAAAAACTTTAAAATGTATGAATAAAACATAAAGGTGACATTTGTGGAGATGGAAAACTTCTAATTATTAGAGATGAAACTGTTTCAATCTGCTCTGAAATCCTCCAACATGGCTGAAGACTGATGATGAGAAAAGTTCATCATCAATACAGTCAATACAATCGATGAGTCAAAGCTTTGAATCCTGAGTCAGAGAAGATGAACAGGGCCATCTAGTGGCCACCGCTCGGTACTGCAGCCGAAAACAAAATGAACTGGGATGCTTCAGGTGTCCAGAAAAGAGACATTTCCTTCTGATTAAACATCATCTGCTCTTCTTCAGCTACTGGATTATTTTAAACTGACAGACAGAAGAATAAAAATATAAAGTTCAGTGTTCATGTCGGGCAGGAAACCATAGCAACACCAATCGAGTCGCTCCATACGGATCCAGGAAGCTTGAAGTGTTTAAAATGAAAGATGACAACTAACTAAAATAATCTGTTTCTGATTGATAAATATTTTTAAAAAGTTCTATAATGTCAGTGGACCACATATCCAGCTGCTTTCATATGATACAGATGGAAACTTTCACTAAAAAAAATCACCTTTTATGAACATTATGCATCAGTAAAACTTTACATGTGCAGACAGTTATTAAACTCAGCTCTGTTAGCTCTGGGCTTGAAGTTAAGACTTAATTTATGGGAAAACCCAATTCCACCAAGCAGTCTGAATACAGTGATGCTCAGTTTCTGCTTCTTTGTCACTATTTAAAACAGTTTTCAGATGATGATGTCTCTCATTAAGAGAAAAGTTGTTCAGACCAATCTGGGTCTGTAATTACCCTCATATTCATGAGTCTAAATTATTCTAGTCCAAAACCTTGTTTTTTCATTTCCATTAATGAAATGAATCAACATTCAGCAGCAGCAGTTCCCTAAACCAAGAAAGAAGATTATTTAAACCCTCTCTCTGTTCTATAAAAAACCGTTTCTGGTTTCTGTTGCAGCTCTCTGTAACTGTCCACATAGAAACTTGGGAAAACAGTCCGGCTTAGAGACCCCAGCACAGACACACCTCCAGACTCTTCCTGGAAACGGAGGTCTGATACTCCTCCTAGTCTGCATCCTGCCAACACATCTCTGTTCCCTCCTCTTCAGATCTGGACGTTTCCTGCTGAGGCTAACAGCTTCCAGGCCTCATTCACTGCAGCAACACATGATGTTTAGATCAGAGCCTACAGCTGTTGTTCTGCAGACGAGGAAACTACGCAGTTGTTACTGAGAGCTGAAATGGCGCAGGGAGGAGTTCAACTAGACGAAGAAAACTTGTCTTGTTCCATCTGTTTGGAACAACTGAAGGATCCGGTGACTATAACTGTGTCCACATCTTGACCTGTGGACACAGTTACTGTATGAAGTGTGTTAAAGACCACTGGGATGGAGAAGATCAGAGGAGAAACTACAGCTGCCCTCAGTGCAGGAAAGAGTTCAGACCGAGGCCCAACCTGGAGAAAAACGTCATGCTAGCTGCTTTAGTGGAGGAGCTGAAGAAGTCTGGACTCCAAGCTGCTCCAGCTGACCACTGCTATGCTGGACCTGAAGATGTGGCCTGTGATGTCTGCACTGGGAGGAAGATGAAAGCTGTTAAAACCTGTCTGGTTTGTCTGATTACTTACTGTGAGAATCATCTTCAGACTCATTATCAATTACCTGCTTTTAAAAAACACAAGCTGGTGGATCCATCCAACACTCTCATGGAGAGCATCTGCTCTCATCATGAGGAGGTGATGAAGATGTTGATGGATGGTTATGAAACAGCCTCTGCAGAAGCAGAAAGAGCTGAGAAGCAGAAGGAGCTCCAGGAGAGTCGACAACAAATCCATCAGAGAATCCAGGACCAAGAGAAAGATGTGAAGCTGCTTCAACAGGAGCAGCTTCACTCTGCTGATAAAGCAGTGGAGGACAGTGAGAAGATCTTCACTGAGCTGATCCGTCTCCTCCAGGAAAGAAGCTCTGATGTGAAGCAGCAGATCAGATCCCAGCAGGAAACTGAAGTGAGTCGAGTCAAAGATGTTCAGGAGAAGCTGCAGCAGGAGATCACTGAGCTGAAGAGGAAAGACGCTGAGCTGGAGCAGCTCTCACACACAGAGGATCACACCCAGTTTCTCCTCAACTACCCCTCACTGCCAGCACTCAGTGAGTCTACAGGATCATCCAGCATCAAGATCCGTCCTCTGAGACACTTTGAGGACGTGACAGCAGCTGTGTCAGAGCTCAGAGACAAACTACAGGACATCCTGAGAGACTCATGGAGAAACATTCAACTGGCAATAAGTGATGTTGATGTCCTACTGGCAGAACCAGAACCAGAACCAAAGACCAGACGTGAATTCCTACAGTATTTCCAAGAACTCACTCTGGATCCAAACACGGCACACAAGAAGCTTTCAATATCTAAGAAGAACAGAAAATCTAAAACTGTAAGACAGCAACAGTTTTATCCGGATCATCCAGACAGATTCTCTGTTCATAAGCAGGTTCTGAGCAGAGAGAGTCTGACTGGACGTTGTTACTGGGAGGTGGCCTGGACTGGGAGACTAGTTGGTGTCGGAGTTTCCTACAAGGACATGAACAGATCAGAAGAATTTGGACAAAACAACAAATCTTGGTGCTTATATTGTCACCTGGTCTGTACCGTATTTTATCACAACGTTGTGACTCCAGTACCAGGTTCTAATTTGTCCAGAGTGGGAGTGTATCTGGACCACAGAGCAGGTGTTCTGTCTTTCTACAACGTCTCTGGACCCATGACTCTGATCCACAGAGTCCAGACCAGATTCACTGAGCCTCTGTATGCTGGGATTACGCCTCTGAGTTTTGGAGACTCTGTTGAGTTTATTAAAACTAAATAGTCAGCAGTGATCTGAGCTCCAGGTGGTTAAAATGTGTATTTTAGTTCCAGTTTGTTGTTTCTTCACTGATCAGAGATCAGCTGCCTTTATGGAGCAACTTTATCATCTTGTTTGTTTTGTTGAGTTTGTTTGGGTGCTGCCCCTTCCTGTTTCTGATCTAAGGATTTTTATTCACCCCTGATCAAGTCGACATTTATTGCTGTGTCAGATTAAATGTTGATCAAATCCATGTTTAGATGATCTGATGGAAACATGATGTAATAAACATCCTGATTGTTTTTCTAATGCTTGTCTTTGCTGAATTGTGATTTGCTACATTTCTGTTTATTATTAGGCACTATTAGTTCAATAATCTTCATATTATTCAGTATTCCAGGTTCTTTCATCAACATATTAGTTGATTAGATTTAGATTTTATTATTCACTTGCATATTTGTAGTTTATGTACTGTATGGTTGAGTTATTTCTTTAAAATAAATTCTCATACTCTGGAGAGAAACAGTTTGTGTTTATTGTTGCAGCGTCAGACGTCCTGTAGTGTTACATTAGATTATTAACAAGAGACTGAAGGTGTTGGGATAATTTTTCCTGATTATGAAACTGTAAGACACTTTTATTAATAATTATATTAGTAATAACTTCATCTTAATTATTGATATTTGTGTAAGCTAAACATGGTTGCATCCCATTCAGTCTAACAAGATTCCCTGATCCTCTGACAGGCCCACAGCATCACAGATCTTCTACCATAGCTAACAGTGAGGCTGCAGGTTCTTCTCCATTAATGGATTGTTCCTTATTAAACCTTCCTAGAGTGGTCGTTGGTGAAAATGTCACATCTACATTTGAGATGAAAAAGTCTTTCTTTTTAAAGCATTTATTGTTTAAAGCCAAAAATAAAATCCTCTGACGTCTCCATCATGGCTGACAGCAGAGATGAGCTGATGTTTATGAGGAGTTTATGGGACAAAATCAATGAGTCACAGCTTTGAATCCTGTGACACAAATGAACAGGGACATCTAGTGTCCACCTCTGGGTACTGCAGAGGAAAACTAAAATAATCTGGGTTGGATTAGGTTGGAGTGACAGGATTATTTTAAACTGACAGAACAAAGAAATATAAAGACCAGAGTTCATGAAGGGAGGAAGATATAGAGAAATGTATAGATCTCAATGCTATACAGAAGAGAAGGAGCTTCTTAAAGAGACAGGTGCCGAATTCAAGAAGTTAAATTGGGAAGTTAGTGCAGAGCAACATGGTGGCTTTTAACTCTGCTGAGGTTTTCAGGAAACATTTAAATTATTTATAAAATCACACTAACTGGACCAAAAGGGAGGAAAACATCAAGAGACCTGCAGAAATAGGAATGGTAGATTTTGGAGCCTCATTTTAAGCTAAGAAATATCAAATCAACCAAGATTTGATGTCAAATCAGTTCAGTGAAGAGTGTAATATTTAGATGAAATAATGGTGAAGTAAGCGTTATGTTTGGTTCCCAGTAACAATGTTTATAATTAATGGTAATAATCTGTTAACGTTATTAATCTGTTTTATTGTTGTTGCCGCTGGACTCACTGTGACGTCATAGCGCTACGAAACCCTGATCCTCTTCCCCCCTGCGTTCAGGCTCCAAGGTTGCATTCAGGCTGCGTTCAGGAGCCTGAACGCACCTCAGGTTGCATTCAGGCTGCGTTCAGGAGCCTGAACGCACCTCAGGTTGCATTCAGGCTGCGTTCAGGAGCCTGAACGCACCTCAGGTTGCATTCAGGCTGCGTTCAGGAGCCTGAACGCACCTCAGGTTGCATTCAGGCTGCGTTCAGGAGCCTGAACGCACCTCAGGTTGCATTCAGGCTGCATTCAGGAGCCTGAACGCACCTCAGGTTGCATTCAGGCTGCGTTAAGGAGCCTGAACGCACCTCAGGTTGCATTCAGGCTGCGTTCAGGAGCCTGAACATACCTCAGGTTGCATTCAGGATGCGTTCAGGAGCCTGAACGCACCTCAGGTTGCATTCAGGCTGCGTTCAGGAGCCTGAACGCACCTCAGGTTGCATTCAGGCTGCGTTCAGGAGCCTGAACATACCTCAGGTTGCATTCAGGATGCGTTCAGGAGCCTGAACGCACCTCAGGTTGCATTCAGGCTGCGTTCAGGAGCCTGAACGCACCTCAGGTTGCATTCAGGCTGCGTTAAGGAGCCTGAACGCACCTCAGGTTGCATTCAGGCTGCGTTCAGGAGCCTGAACGCACCTCAGGTTGCATTCAGGCTGCGTTCAGGAGCCTGAACGCACCTCAGGTTGCATTCAGGCTGCGTTCAGGAGCCTGAACGCACCTCAGGTTGCATTCAGGCTGCATTCAGGAGCCTGAACGCACCTCAGGTTGCATTCAGGCTGCGTTCAGGAGCCTGAACGCACCTCAGGCTAACGGCCTGAAGCTAGCCGCCTGATATAATCTAAAGGCTCTGAAAGAGGCTGACTGATCATGAAGTGGTTTTCCTTCTGCTGTTGAGGCGCACAGCGCTGAAACCACAGCTCTGATCTGACACGCCGCCAGTCCAACCAGAGCGGCGGCCATGTTTGCTCTGATCAGACTCAACCAGTTTACCTGTCAACTGTTATTTATTCAGTTACAGTTTGTTAATTATATTGTTTTGCTTTTCTTGTTGTGCTGAACTGTGTGAGTGAATAAAGCTGGAGAGTCGAATTCGGCTACATTTGTTTAGAGTTTTACTTTAAAGTTGTGACTAACTTTGGTTGAAAAGTGAGGATTCAGTAATGTGAGTGTGTTTGTTTTATTTCTGGTTTTCCTTCATTTTATCACTAATAAAATATATCTGGACAGACTTTAAACTTATTGCAGCGCCTCCTTGTTGGTATCTGTCATGATGGCTCTTAGCAGCAGGTTTAAAGAGGAATGTTGAGGCAGGAGATCTGAACATCCTGCAGAGGAAGAGACAGAGTTAAGCCACAATCTACATATACATTTAATGCATTTCAACAGTTACAACACTTCCATTGGTTTGTTTTATTTTAACAGGACAACATCAGTTCCAGCTGAGATGACATTGCATGAAAACACAAAAAATAAAATACTTCAATCCGTATCTGTCTTTAATTCTTCATCACACATTTAAAGTGTTTTTATTCAAGTAATGAAGACCTTCATTAGTGACCATAAGTCCATTAAATCTGCTACTGACCACAACATTATTAACTTTCTCAAACCTTGGTTTCTTTTTTACTATTATTTTTCATGATTTATTAGTTTTTTATTATTCTCTTCTCTACTTTAATAGCTTAGTTTTTGTTTGCCTGGTTAAAAAGTTTGTTGACTGAAGTATTGAGGTATTTTGTTAATAAATTCTCAAATATTGAAGAGAAATTGTTATTTTTCATATGTGTGCATATAAAAAATAATGCACACATAAATAATGTGTGCATTATCTTGTTTTAATAATGTGTTATTAAAACAAGTTATGTGGTGAAAACACGTGGAGACTTTCACTTCTTTAGAGTCAGTACCATGACTCCTCCCTTCGCAGAGAGAGAGAGGGGAGGAGAGTGTTCCGGAAAGTGTGTCGCACTTTCCGAAACACTCTCCTCCCCTCTCTCTGCGAGAGAGGGGAGGAGAGTGTTAACATTCCTGTTGTAAGGATGAACTCTCCTTACGAGGAGAGTGACAACAATTCTGTTGTAATGTCGGTACCAGTTGGTCTCTGTGAGATTTTCTTCAGCCGTTCAGGATTTTGGACTTTTATCTTCTTCGTGGTTCTGCTCTGGACGCCTGTTAAAAGTAAAAGCTGCTGCTTTTCTCCTCAACTTACGTTAAACTGTTACTAAGCAACGAGGAAGCGTCTCCATTCAAACTTTGATCAGTTTGTGAAGATATGATTTAAACAACGAGCAATAATTGTCATCTCTTTTTAAACTGGTTAAACGTTCATGTTATGTTTTTAAGTTAATTAAATTTTTTTTCTTCTCACTTTGTTCCCTGTTTTGGTTCGGTTGCTGTTGCCACTATTCTGGTATTAAACTCGTGCACGTCTCCGCCTGGCAGCGTGAGCGCGCCGAGCGGTGATAGACGCCATTTTATTTTGAAAATCACACTAAACTGGAGGCGCTGCAACCCTTCCATTTCATCAAGTTTGTTGTGGGGAAACTAGAAGGAATGACGATCTGAATTACTTTACTGGCAGCACGATGCTGTCCATGGTTTTAAACTGAAGGAAGGGAGAAAAATTGTGGTTTTAATAGTTACAACGGAGAATATAGAAATCCAGGCAGCACTGGTGAATATTCAGGCTAGAAACTCAGACTGGAGAAACTCAGACTGAGACATGACACACAACTGTAGAGATAAATTACACAATGGCTTTAAATACACAAGGGAGAGAATCAGGGGGAACAAAGGGCAGCTGGGGGCAATAAAGGGGCAACACAGGAATTCATTCCTCCCACCCATCCATTTTCTAACACCCCTGTCCCAAGAGCAGGGACAGAGGTCTCAAACTCCAGTCCTCAAGGGTCGGTGTCCTGCAAATGTTAGATGAGCCTCTGCTGCACCACCTGATAGAATAATTAGGTGGTGCAATAATTGGGAAGATCAGGCTCTGGAGATCTGATTTACCCCAGGAAGAGGTAATTAAGCCATTTCATTTCAATGTTTTGAACCCGTAGCTCATCTAAAAACTATAGGACAGTACCCAAAACTATAGGACTGGAGTTTGACACAAGACACACCTTCCTGTTCAGGAAAACTCCACCCCTTTATATTTTCACTGTGGGAGAATTTTGCCCTTTCTGCCCTTTCTGCCCTACAACTTGTTCTTCATTCTGTTTTCAAATATTTTGTATTCTTATTTTAATCTTTTTAGTTATGATGGCTTTTCATCAGCTCTGCGTTGTGTGAATACGATACCAGGAGACAGGATGAGACAAAATGTGGTTTGTCTGTATGAAACAGGATATAAAACAATCAGGGACCAGGTTCATCACCGGCAGTACAGCACCTTACGAGGAATAGTATTTTATTAGCAACAAGCTAACAGAACATTTTACAGGACTTTTACAATGTTCCCAGTGAACCTACCTCGCGCCATCTCTCATGAACTGGCAACAAGATATCTATGTTCACTATAGTTAACGTTGCCAATCACCAGGAGGGGGTGCTGTTTCACCCATTACACCTGAACCCAAACTTGGAAGTAATGACAACATTAACTATGTTACATTATCATCATCATCATCATTCTGTAATCCGTCACGCTGCTGTTGCACCAGAATTTATTTCCCCCTGTCAGACAATAAAGAATATTGTTGTAAAAAAAAATATTTTATTCTATAATTGATTTATTAAATTATTCTGACAACTAACCAGATGAAAAAAATTGACATATTCTGCAGAGTTTTGATTTAACCATTTTGACTTATTTAATATGATATTATAAATACTTTAATAAAACCCAATGAACAAACAATTCAATCCCCTTAAACTAAAAAGCATTTTATTGCATAAAGTCAATAATAACATTTATTTAGTGAATGTTAAATCATCTGTAGCAAAAGTTCAATCTGCAGATAAAAATCTCTCCTAACATCAAGTGAAAAGTTCTGCTTATTTTAACATTTTAACAGTGCAGGGCTGTTTATTGGTGCTTAAGAGAAGATTTGTTGTTTTTTTTTTTACAGCTAAATCTTGAGGAGTTTTCTGACCAGATGAAGATGATCTCCTCCTCTTCCTCTCTCAGGATGAAGATGATGTCCAGCATCCTGCTGCTCCTCATCCTCAGCTCATGTCTCTGTGGTCAGTCTCCATCTTGTCTTTGTGACAGAAAGCTCTCTAGATGGAGCTGAAAGACTCCCATGTTCCAGTTCTCAGTGTGTCTGCTCCTCTCTTTCCCTCTCTGTCTCCTCAGCAGCAACATTTGTAGTGAATGTGACACAGAGCAGCTATCAGGCAGAGGAGAAGCAGAGCATCACTCTGGAGTGGACCTTCACCACCAAGACTCAGGGAACCTGGAAGAATCTGTTCATAATCTGCAGCTTGGTGAGACCTGATAAAGACTAGTTCTCTATCGGGTTCATGAAGGAGTTGAGATTCCAAAGTTTCAGGATAAACAGTTTTCAGGACGAGTCCAGAGCAACAAAGACGTCCTCAGAGAAGGACGAATCAGACTCCATGTGTCCAGACTGAGGACTGAAGACTCTGGTCTGTATGAGTGTGAAGTGAAAACTGAAGATGGATTCAACTCTGCAGAATGTCGACTCAACGTCTCTGGTGAGTTTCTGCTTTATTTCTGAACCTTAAAGTCTAAATGCTGTAAAACTGAAATAAAAGCGAGAAAATGAACATGTGGATGAAACTAAAAGTATCTGATTAATCTGATCCAGAGACCCACCTGAGTCCCTGTCAAGATTATTATAATAAAAAATACACTGAAATTTAGTAAATATTTTTGTTAATTGAAATAAAAAAAAACTAATTAATGAGTTTTTAAACTATAACTAACTAAATGAAACTATATTGGACATTTACATTTACACATCCTCATATTATATATCTAATGTCCTTTGGTTCTGTGTTTATTAATTTTAGTGTTTTTTTATATAAACATCAGCAGATTATATCAGCTGTTGCTCAATGATCCTCCTGATTTCACTTCTGCTGATCTGGAAAATAGTTTAGATAAAACTCCTGATTCTGTTGGTTGTTCAGCGATAATTGAACACATTTATTAAAAATGGTATCTTTTGTTGAGTCTTTTTTACCCAATCGATGTTTAAAAAACATAAAAATGTTTAAAACAATCACAAAAATGAACCACAGAATGGGGAGAAAAAAACAAAGTGACTGCTAACGCTGAAACTAAACACATTAAAACTAACTAATTTAAATTAGGTTAATTAACTTATTTATCAAAACAAAACGACATTTGTTGTGATATTTTGTCATAACGAAATAAAATTAAAGTACAAATGGTTGTCAGCATGTTGGTGAACAAACGGGTCCAAACTTCAGCTTTAATTGTTTTTCTCATAAATTCTGTTATTGTTTCTGTTCAGGTCCAAACTTTGCTAAAATAACAATTCCCCAGAAACGTCATGAGTTCGACGCCACAGGAGGAAACCAGCAGGAACAGAGAGTCTGCAGGTCCAAACTCTGATGCTTCTGACAATAAAACAGGTTTTAACTTGTTTTTTTATTTTATTTGGGTTTTCTGACATTTTTCTTCTTTTATTTCAGGTCGTCGGTCGAGGCTGTTTCTTATTTTCCCCTTTATTCTCTTCATCATTTCTCTGAGTTTGCTTTTCATCTTCAGCTTGAAAAATTGCTCCAAAAACTCAAAGTAAGTCAGAAATAATTAAACTACATCAGAGCTTCTTTCTCATAATGTTCATCAGATTAATAAGAAAATAATAAACCTGTTTCAGATTTCAAGAGAACCTGCAGAGAGCCTCTGCCTTGCAGTTTGGATGCCTTGCTCAAGAGCAGACCTGTGTTGATGTGGAGCAGAACTCAGTGATTCCTGATGAACCGCAGCGTCATGAAAACTGTGGAGGTTGAGTCGATCAATCTGAGACTATCGATGAATCCAGGTGAGTCTTATCATGGTCACATGATGATGTCATGTCACCATGGTGCTGCAGGTGATGCTCTAATAAAATGCTCTTTGTTTGACTCTGAACTTTTTCTTTTGTTCTCCTGAAGGTTCTTCATAAAGCAGCTCACAGACTCTGCAGGAATCCCACAAACTTTCTGATAAACATGAGAAAATGTTGTGGATTTTTCTCCAGGAAGAGGAAACACCTGAAGAGAAGCTCTTGGTTTTTTCTCTTGTTTTTCTGTGTCTCCTGAAGTTGAGTCTGTCTACAGATCAATGAGACCAGTGGAAGGTTTTCATCTCTGACTGAACGTCACAAAAGGTGAAGAAATGAGAAGAGATTATAGAAAATGCAGCTCAAACCTGCAGCCTCTCCAGATGAATGGACAGTCTGTGAAGAGACACCAGCAACAATCAAACTGGGATCAAACTGGCCCAGTTTGGCCTGAACCAGTGAAGAGTTGCTGGTTTCTTCCTGAGCATCATGGAGACATTTGAACATTTTGCATCATTTGCTGCTCTGCTGGATGTTATGCTGCTCCAATCACTGAGACTTAAAATTAATTTACGTTAATGTGTTTTCCGTGGAATGAAGGGAACTGAACTTCTGTTCAGTTTCTTAACCATATCAGCTCTGACCTGCTCTGAAGGCTGTGATGCATTCAGGGACTGTTTGTTCATCTCAGTGTTTCCAGAGAGCGACTGTCGACTCACCAGTGATTCTCTGAGGCTTCCTGTCCTGTGAGATGGTGACTTCAGTGTAGGACACAGAACGGTTCACTCCACCTGCACAAAACAACCAATCATGGTGACGGCCGTTTTACTGCCATAGTTTTAATTTACATGTTTTATTTTGTATTATTTATATTTTTAAGACTCTTATTTTGGAAGATTAAGGTAGGAAGTGGAATCAGTACGTTGCTAGTTACCAGAGATGCTTGACATGTAACGGCATGCTTTGGCAAGTAAATGAAGGAAGATCATTAAGTTTAAGAATTTATTTTAATTATCTCATTTCTGCCTCAAAAGGAAGGATCAGCCAGCGAAGTATTTTTATATGTTTTATATTATTTGTTTTGTCAATATTGCATTATTGACACCATCTCACTAAGTTTACGTTGTGTGGTTTTGGTGTCAGGGAAACTGACGCTGTGACAAGAACAACTTTAAAGACTTTCATTAAAGCTGACTTCACACCAGCTGTGAAATGAACTCTTAATTGCCAAAAATAAGAACGGGTGGAAGTGATGAGCCGGACGAGGTCAAAGTTCAACATTTATCCTATGAAGCTGTAATGCTGTCTTCAGGTTATAGGTCAAAGTTCATGAATGAATAAAAACTGTGATAAAGTCACTGAACCAGGATCTGTTGCAGTTTCATGATTTTATTGCCTTGTCAGTAAAAATTTGCCTCTTAAACTAAATTGTTGTTTCTGTGTTGAAAAGTGTAGAGTTACTGTCATCTGGTTTGTTGTTTAGTTGATGCTTTGTTGTTCGGTGCTGCCCCCTCCTGTTTCTGTTCAGCCATGGAGACTGAACAGGAAGTATTTTTATTCACCTAAACTAATTTCATTTAGCTTTATTGCTTTGTCAGACCAAACATTGTTGTCCAAATCCTGGAAACTGTGATTATGATCACCATCAATCAGTTATTTTATTGGACAAAGATCTGATTCCGGATCAAACGGAGGACCTGAAGTTGTCTTTGTTTGGAAAATGATCTTAATAAAGTGGACTAACTGTTTGACTATAAAAAGGTGTATCAGTTGTGTTGTATTTCATTGCATTTTATTATAAAATTTCTACATTTTATATTTCAAAGAAAATCCCTCTACATTTCTAATATAATTGAAACCATCGTTGTGGTTTTCAGATGAAAACAGAATGAGTAATCAATGTTTCTGATCACTGAAAACAGGAAGATATTTGGAGTCCAGGACGTCCTGTGGTCCTAAAAGGACAACATTCACTCTGCAGAGCTTCAGGGAAGACGAGGCGAGACAAGAGACAAAAGAAACAGAAATATGACCACCAGATGGCGCCAAATACAATATTCATTAAACTATGACCTGAACAAAGAGGCACAAATCAGCTTCTCTTTCTGGAAGACTCAGTGTAGTGTTGTAAATTAAATTAATGCAATATTTATTTAATTTAGATTAAAAGTGTGATATTTTCTGTTATTTGTTTTTCTAATAACCTGATTCACCCATTAGATAAAACATGAACACAAGCTGTCATACATGGGAGCCTAATTAAAAAAAAAAAAAGACCAATCAGTGTAACCTTTCTTTTATAAATAGAGACATAAATATATTGAATTACAGATTTGATAACTCTACACCAGTACAGCACACTTAGCTTGGTCAAAAACAACTTTGATTTGTTCTGTCAGTGCAGTTAGTGAGTATAACAGCCAATGCAAAATCAATAATAAAGAAAGTGAAACTGAAAACAATAAGTTCACTATTGTGGTCAAGCAGGTGAAAATAAACAACAGCAAACATTAATTCAAATGATCTAGAAAGTGCAATTAGGAATTATTCATATAATGTAAAATAAATAACGTCAGATCAACCACTAAAACCACGACAGTTTTTTATGTTCTGTTCTTCAGTTCTTAAACTGCTCTTTAACACAAAAAGGATGTTGATTTAATTTTACTTAACTGTTTTATACTGTAACTTAAACTTAAGTTTAATAAAACCTGCCTGTTAAAGCCTCAGCTACTTTAGAGTATCTCCATATGGTGTGTTTATTTAAAATTGAAATTTTCTTCCGTTTCTGCTTCTTTCTCACTCTGTGTTTCTCCTGCACAGAGTCCAGACCACATTCACTCAGCCTCTACATGCTGAATTGATTCTATACATGTTATCAAAATGTCATGTAAAACCACTTTATGCTTCAGCTCCAGAGATTTTAAAAGGTCAACTTTGTGCTTTAGTTCAGGTTGTTTACAGATTCCGGTTCACCTGAGTCGTTTCTGTCAGTGGGGAGGAAACTAACAGCTGATTAACATACAGGCTTCACTATGAATGAAACCAATACGCTGCAAGTTTGCAGCAACACAGGATTCATAAACATCACCAACACATCACTCAACACACAATGGTCACCGACTATTAGAAGAAGAGATACTTCCAAGATGACAGCGTCCACCATAAAGATTCCTGTGGAAAGAAAACAACAGCAGCACTTTTATGATCGGAGGCGTTCATGTCTGCAGGAATATTTTCTATTTATTGGGGTGAGTTGCAGAAGTTTGATGGTTTTTAAAACACCATTAAAATACATAGCATGTCAATGGCATGTAGATGTAAGTGTGCTTCATCTGGGGCTGTACAGCTGCTGCTGTGATAATAGATATGAAACATTTAGCAGCGCTGCGCCCCGTCCTGCCTGACTGCATCTGGACGATGCAACACTTAAAATAATTATTGACATTATTTTATTTGGGCCTAATTAACATAGGCCCAAATTTTAACAAGGCCTATTTTATATTTAAAAATAAATTAGATGGAATAAGTCGTGGTTTATATTCTCTTTTGAAGAGAATCTAAACTGATTTGCTGATTATAAGCATAATTGTAACACAGTGTTGCAATAGGGATAATGTTTCATCATGTGACAACAGAAAGGGAACTAACTAGTCTGAGGTTTTTGGGAAGCAAAGGAATTTAAACTTCATCTTTATTTTCACATTTTAGCTACAAGACAGAAAGTGCTTTCCATCATGAAAACATCAACAGAAACCAGTTTTGAAAATAACCACACATTAAATTTTATCCAATGCATCATCAGAATCATCAATACACATGAACTATGTTGATCAATGTTCCATTCAGTACCAACCAAAGGCACCAGGTGGGTTTTCGTCCTGATTTAAAGGAACCCAGTGCTGCAGCTGTTTCGCAATTTGCAGTTTTGTTGTGCATAAAAGCTTCTCCATGTTTGGTTCTGGTTCTGGGGATGCAGAGCACACTAGAACTTAGCAGTTTATCAATAATATCATAATTCAAACCAACTCCACCCAACATCTCCATCATGGCCGACAGGAGACAACAGAGATGACTTGACATGTCAGAAGGAGTTCATGTAATGTGACTCAGATGAACAGGGACATCTAGTGTCCACCTCTCGGTACTGCAGAGGAAAATATAATGATGTTCACATCAGACCCTGTAGAGTTAGCGCCCTCCACTGGCCAAGGTAAAATATGAAGCGGTGTGTATATTGGAGCAACACACCCACCACTGTGACGTGTTGACAGTTTGAACAGAAAAAAAACAAAGCAATGAAACCTGCAATCAGTTTGAACTTCTGTCCAGGACTGATCGTCTGATTATTGACTTATTGATTATTGATTATTAATTTCATGCTTTGTTAAGTTAAATTAGTCTCCATAAGTACATGTGTATGATAAATGTATTGTCAGTAAATTAGAGTTAAACCATTGCTTGGTTCCTCCTTTGCCTGGGTTTATGTGTATCATGCTCAGGTCGGTCAGCCTTGTTCTTTCACTTCATCTATTTCCTTTACTATCTACGTGTGACACATCACATATTTTTATATAAAGCAGTGGATGGTGAAATATCTGAGTGTCCAGTAAAAACTGTTACTGTATTTGATATGAGTTTCAGAGACCTCTACATGTTCACTGTGAGTTTATTGCTGCATGTGCTTTAAGGTTTCTCTATCTGTTTCGTGACATTCCATTGAAATTTGCATGACTGAACATCACATTGATGTGGATACAGCAGATCCAGTGAAGCAGCTTATCGCTTCTCCTAGACAAAAGAAGACGTTGGTTATCTGTTGGAGAACAGGCTGGAAAAACCAGACCCAGTCCACAGAGTCCCTGGAGTCCCTGGAGTCCTCCATGTTTGCCAGCTGCTGAGCCTGACGGTGTCCAACAACTTTGTACTGACTTCCTAAGGCAAATGCTGCTTTTATGCCCGACTCGCTCCCTCTCCCTCACATGGAAGACTGTATTAACAGTGTTGGTTCAGCTGCATTTATCATCGTCAGGCCCCAGCAGGGGGCCTGGAGCAGATAGACTGAGGAAGGCAGATATCTTCAGGGAGATTTTTATCCGGTTGCTGACAGTCAGCCATCCTTGCTTGACTAACGAGTCCTTGACTTAACCGTGAGTGTTGGTTCCTCAGGTCTCAGCTTTTGGCAGAATCCCAAATTAGAACCACAGTCATTGGGAATTGTTGGAGCGATTTCCTGAGACTCGAAGCAGCTCTCTGTTTTATCTGTTTTGGTCTTGGATCTTGCAGAGTCTTGGATCCTCTTCACCTTGATACAAGGCGTCTTTGTCCATCCAGTTGACAGCGAGTTGACTGCTGGGAAGGAAACCCTGAAGTTCCTCTTCACTGCAGTCGACTTTAAGACGCCAGAGCCTCATCAATCACAGCCTCACAAAAGGAAAACAGAAGTAGCTGCAACTTTGATTCGCTGTAATTAGTTTGCTTTAGATGGAGTTCTCTGCTCTGCTTAACATGAGATTGCTTAAAGGTCAATTTCCCATCTCACTTCCTTCTTTGGACCATCTGCTTTCCGATCAGCAGTCTCCATTGCTTGGTTCCTCCTTTGCCTGGGTTTGTGTGTATCATGCTCAGGTCGGTCAGCCTTGTTCTTTCACTTCATCTATTTCCTGATATTTCCTTTACTATCTACGTGTGACACATCACACCTCAATAATTTGCAACCTCCATTAAACTCTAATCAACTTTGACTGCAGTTGCATGCCATGTCTGATTACAAATATATTAAACATGATTATTGCTGATTATAAACACGTTAAACAGAATTAAACAGGGATCCTTGACCACTTTCTTCAGCATACTGACATGTCTTGGACCAGTGTGTCCAGTGGAGACTGAGGTGGACACATGGCTTGCATAAGATTTGAAACGTTTTCTCCCATTACCTCTTCGTGTTGCCCTGCAGCTCCTTTGTATGGACCAGTGAGTGTGAAAAGGCTTTCAGTGCAGATAAATCTGTTGTCTGCAGTGATTCTCCTGATGTCACCAGAGTGGACGTCTGTGATAAAGGTGCTGGTGCTATTCCAAGATGGCGAGGATGGAGTGTGCGAGTCATTATTCTGCTAAGTTTAAAACTCATCAGATGAACCCTTGAAAAATAAACTCTCATACTTGTCAAGTTTGGATTTGAGAATACGGGAAGTATCTGATGGTACTGTTATAAAAACAATAGTTCTCGGCCAGAATGGGAGCCTGGACAGGTATGAAGTCTTGTGATGCTCTTTGCCTTGCAGCATTTTGAGGTGTATTGTGGCTCTTCATGAACTACAGTGACTGCTTACTGACCACAACCCTATTGTCTACTTGTCTCAGATGTGTAACCATAACCACAGGCTGATGCACGCTGAGGACAAAAATCACGACTGCAGGTGAGCACACAGTTTTTATTCTATTATTGGCTAAATCTTTATTTGTAAGTCTAAAATCTTCAAGTTATAACCTTATGTTTATGTCTAAAGGAAATCAAACAGCATTAATTCCCAAAACAACCAAATAGCTAAAAAATTCAATCCAATTTGTGTTTAACATTGTACAGTCAAACCATTGTCTGCTTTCAGTTTCAACCATCTGTAACTCTACACCGAAACCTGGGAAAACAAGCAGGCTTAGACACGCCAGGACAATGACCCAAACCTTTTTTCTGCATAACTCCTCCTCTGCTGGATCTTGTCAACACATCTCTGTTCCCTCCTCTTCAGATCTGGAGGTTTATTGCTGAGTGAAACACCTGCAAAGCCTGATTCACTGCAGAAACACGAGGTGTGCAGATCAGAGCTCAGAGCTGTTGCTGCTCTGCAGAAGATAAACAAACACAGTCATCCTTACTGAGAGCTGAAATGACGGGGAGCGATCAACCAGAACGAGATAAGTTGTTTTGTTTTATCTGTTCTGGTCTACTGAAGGACCCAGTGACTATTCCCTGCGGACACAGTTACTGTACGAACTGTATTAAAAACCACTGGGATGGAGAGGATCAGAGTGGAACTCACAGCTGCCCTCAGTGCAGAGATATATTTGGACAGAGACCTGGGTTAAGGAAAAACTCCATGATAGAAGAGTTGATTAAATATCTGAAGAAGATGGGAACTGCTCCAGCTGACCACTGTTATGCTGGACCTGAAGATGTGGCCTGCGATGTCTGCACAGGAAGGAAGAGGAAAGCTGTCAAGTCCTGTTTAACCTGTTTAGCTTCTTTTTGTGAGGATCATCTCCAACCTCACCACGATGCTCCACCTTTAAGAAAGCACAAGTTGGTGAATCCCTCCAAGAACCTCCGGGAGAGCAAATGCTCCCGTCATGACAGGGAGTTGGAGATTTTCTGTCGTCTGATCAGCAGTGTATCTGTTATCTCTGCACTATGGATGAACATAAAGGCCATGAAACAGTCCCAGCTGCAGCAGAAAGAGCTGAGAAGCAGAAGAAGCTCCAGGAGAGTCGACAACAAATCCATCAGAGAATCCAGGACCAAGAGAAAGATGTGAAGCTGCTTCAACAGGAGGTGGAGGGCATCAATGTCTCTGCTGATAAAGCAGTGGAGGACAGGGAGAAGATCTTCACTGAGCTGATCCGTCTCCTCCAGGAAAGAAGCTCTGATGTGAAGCAGCAGATCAGATCCCAGCAGGAAACTGAAGTGAGTCGAGTCAAAGATGTTCAGGAGAAGCTGCAGCAGGAGATCACTGAGCTGAAGAGGAAAGACGCTGAGCTGGAGCAGCTCTCACACACAGAGGATCACACCCAGTTTCTCCTCAACTACCTCTCACTGCCAGCACTCAGTGAGTCTACAGGATCATCCAGCATCATTGTTCGTCCTCTGAGACACTTGAGGATGTGACAGCAGCTGTGTCAGAGCTCAGAGACAAGCTACAGGACGTCCTGAGAGACTCATGGAACATTCAACTGGCAATAAGTGATGTTGATGTCCTACTGGCAGAACCAGAACCAAAGACCAGAGATGAGTTCCTAAAATATTCTCAAGAAATCACTCTGAATCCAAACACAGCAGACAGGAAGCTGTTATTATCTCAGGTGAACAAAAAAGTTACATCAACTGACCAACAACAGTCGTATCCGGATCATCCAGACAGATTCAGTGTTTATAATCAGGTCCTGCAGAGAGAGAGTCTGACTGAACGTTGTTACTGGGAGGTGGCGATGAGAGGTGGAGCTGGAGTTGGAGTCGCAGTTTCATACCAGAACATCAACAAGGCAGAACCGTTTGGATTCAACGACAAATCTTGGTCATTAAATTGTACCACAGACGGTTACACGTTTCATCACAACAAGATTAAAACTACAGTAGCAGGTCCAGTTTCCTCCAGACTGGGAGTGTATCTGGACCACAGAGCAGGTATTCTGTCTTTCTACAGCGTCTCTGGAACCATGACTCTGATCCACAGAGTCCAGACCAGATTCACTGAGCCGCTGCACGCTGGGCTCAGACCGCTCTTCAGTAAAGACTCTGTGGAGTTCATTAAACTGTGATCTGAGGTCCGGTTGGTTAAAATGTATATTTTAGTTTCGGTTGTTTAAACCTCCATCATTGTTGCTGAGAGATATTTGTTTTCATTTCCTCTCTGCTCAAAGATCAGCTGCATTTATGAAACTGCTGTTTGTTTTTGTTGTTGGAGTTTGTTTGGGTGCTGCCCCTTCCTGTTTCTGTTCAGCCACAGAAGCTGTCGCTGCTAAGGAGGATTTTTATTCACCCAAACTAATTTTATTTAGATTTTGCTTGTCAGATCAAATGTTGTTCAGATTACTGTACAGATGAGAAGATCAGATTATAAATCTATGTGTCAATAAAGTCGTTTTGTGACTCAGATTGTGTCTCTGTGTTTGTTTTTGGACAATGATATTTTATTTTTGTTTCATTACATTTTATTATCATGTTTACCAACCTTGTCTCTATGATATAAACCCTTTGAGAGTAATTCCAGACATACTTTGCATTTCAATGGGCAGGAAATGGGCTTTAATCACTTTTTTACAGACTTTTTTTTTTTTTTTACATTTTGACATTTTGAATGCATTGAATGCATATCTGTTTCTGAATTTAACAAATTAAATACAGTAAAAAAAAAAACAAAAAACAGAAATAATTATTTAGCCACATCTATCACAGGACAGTGATCACACAGATTACCATTAAAAATAATTTCTGCTGCTATATTAAAATATAATATGAAATCTTGCAAGGCAATGCGCTGCTCTGCTATGCATTGCTACTGCGGCCTCAGTAACTTAATTGCACATAATTAGTTTATAAATTTTATCTGACATTAATGATTTATTTCTCATTAATGGTTAAATTTGCTTTGAATTATGTTGTGTTTGTATTAAATATGTTTTTTGGGGAATTTTATGTCAAATGTTCCTGTTCTTCATGTCACATCAGGTGATTTGATTATTTTAATCAGATTTTAAATGACTTTGCCAGGCTGATCATGCCCTGGGAGAGGAAATAGGAGTAAGTAGGTCAGTCTAACGCGTTCACTGGAATAACAAACACAATATGATGTATAAATATACAGATACCTGCCCGGGGGCAGAATAACAGCTGAAGAGGTTTTTTACAGTAGGTGAGGTTTATTCTCACACATTTAATGTCACTAAACTCAGAGATTTAAAGACAGACAAAGAAAACTAAAAGTTTTTCATAATTAACACTTTCAGAAACATAAAGAAGAGTTCTCCACTACAGTGAAAGTATTCGCAGAACAGCAAGTTATGTTTTTGCCTGTCAAAGCGACAACAGTTGGACCAGTTGGACTTCCTGTTTAAACCTGCAGGTAAGGAAGAGAAAGAGAGAGAGAGAGAGAGAGAGAGAGAGAGAGAGAGAGAGAGAGAGAGAGAGAGAGAGAGAGAGAGAGAGAGAGAGAGAAGAAAGAGAGAGAAAGAGGGAGAGAGAGAGAGAGAGAGAGAAAGAGAGAGAAAGACAGAGACGCTCCGTTCACACTGCTACCTGAAGAGACCCAAATCTGTGAGATTTGATTTTTCTTTAGTTTTTGTGGTTGTTGTTCACACTGCGATCTGTTTGTTTCTTCTGTGTGAACCGCAAAGGACCTGAAAGTGCTCCGCATGCGCAGTAGAGGGCGCACTAATATCACATAAAGCGCCTCCAATGTTTTACCAACAATCGCCATACAAATAGAGAAGAAGTGGTCGTTTGCGGAAGTAAAGGTGGAAGCTAATACTGTAGCACATTTTACTATTTTGAAGTAGTTGTCAGACCGGAGCCAGCATATTAACAGTTTAATCCTGATTATAGTCCGCTATAGTTTTTGTTCCCGTTTGCGCGTATCAGATTATTGACGTTGGTCGATGATAGTATCCGATATCAGATATCCGATATGGTATGATTCTCTCTCTTTTTAAAAAAAAAATCATAATTAGTGTCTGATCGTAAAACTAATCTATAGGACATCAGTCGTTATTTTATTGGACAAATATCAGATTCTGGATCAACTGACAAAAGTTGTATTGTGACTCACTTTGTACTATTATTTATGATTCTGTCTTGCTTTGCATTTTTTTGTGTTCCTTTTGCTTTTTATTATATTTATCAGTATCCTTTCCAAATATCAGAAATAGTTGTAGTTTTCAGATGAGAATAAATTGGATTCATGTTTTTGTTGCTCCAGGCTGAGATCTGTTTTCTATCTCCAGATGGAAAACAGTTCAGGATCTCCTAAAGTCCGGAAAGTCCAGAAAACACCGAGTCCACAGACTGAGGCTGAAATATCCCACTCTGAACACAAGGCTGAAACAAAGGTGTGGACAATTCTGAAATCTGGCCACCAGATGCGCCAAATAAAGCAGAAGACAACTGAGTGCATTTACTTAGTTTCTAGGATAAACCAAAATAAAAAGTGGAATTGTAGAAATATGTCTAAATACAAACACCATGTTTTCCACACAGTTTTTTAATTTTGTTCAAAATAAAAAAACAATTTGTCTCAAACCCAGAACAACAACAACAGAAAAAAAACATTAATGCTTGATTATTTACATGTGCTGCCAAAAAACAAACAAATCAAATGAAAAATTGACTCATCTTCATATATTAGCTTAGATCTATTCTGCCATGTAAGTAAGAGTTCCTGCAGTCTGCCAAGAAGCTACAACACATATTGTTGCAGAATAAAATGATTCTTTACCCTAAAAGCTCTGATAAAAAACATTGTTTATTTTTATGGAGGATCTAAATACAACAGCAGAAACTAACACCACAAACACACAGGAACAGGAACTGGCATGACATCAGAAATAGGAAGTGAACTAAATACAAACAAAATAAGAAACTAGACGAAATAAAACAGAAATGTGATAAATAGGAAGAGAAATAAAGGAAAAAAGCCGTGGAGCTCAGCATGAACAGTAATTCTAACTATAGTGGGTTTAAATGCTGAAATTAAGTCTTTTCCTTTGATTATATAGAAGAATGTGAACTTATTGTTTGGTCAAAAATACATTGGATATTTACTATGGCGTTTCCATGACATACAAATTTCTTGGTTGAATTAAAATGATTTTCCAGTGGTCTGAATAATTTTGGGTTTGATTATAATACACAGAGAAAAACAAGATAAGCTTGATTAAGTCTGAAGCTGACGATGCGTTCATGAGCAGTCAGTGGTCTGGGCAGAGCTCTGAACGTCTCCGTTGGCCTCAGCTCGGTCTGCAAAGGAAAGTAGAACAGAAAACATGGCGGCTTTGCAATGAAATCATAAAGACATGAATGTTTGAGGCAAAATGAATTAAAAAACAATTTCCAATGCTATTGCTTCATTAAGCCAGGAGTGAAAGGCCTGAATGCAATGATTGTCCAGAATCAGTAAGGATGTTTTTCTGTCCCATTAAAACTGATGGTTCTGATTTTCACATGAATTCATTTCAGATTCTGAAGCAGCAAAGCAGCCCAGATCATCACAGCCGTCACCGTGCTTAGCTATGAGGTTCCTGTTTAGTTTTAGGTCAGATGATTCATGATTCATGATTTACATGTTTTCCAGTCTCTCTGTTTTTATTGCTGAGTCATGAACTCTGACCTTAACTGAGTCTGGGGAGCTTTAGATTTAATTATGGGATATTTTATGACCTCCTGGAGTAATCATCGAGAACTCTAGAATGGTAAAAGTTAAACGATAAGTAGCGATAATTGTTCCAACTTATCAACAATTATCACATTATTCACATCTTATCTGCTACTGAACAGCTTCAAATGTTATTCCAGTTAGAAACGTCTTTATTTACCACATTGTTCATGTTTTAATGTCTCCTTACCTCGAGCCCAGTTTCTGTATATGATCAAACACATAATGAAGATGACGGTGTAGATGATGAACAGCACAGTGGTGATCAATATCATCAGTAAAGGAGGCGTATGAGGCGGATCGGCGCTTTTGGTGGTTAGCTTTACACAGAGAAATATGAGACATAATTTACAAAAAATGTCAGTGTGATTTATTAAGCTTTACCGAATAAAATATGATAAATAAACATATTAATTATTACAGCCTAAATTAAAATGAACTTGAACATTGAAATAAGCCGTAATATATCTGTGAACCTTAAATCTTGCTTTCAAACTGACTATGTATTAAAAATGCATCCATTGGCATTAGTGGTTTACATAAATCACTTTGTCTGCATGACTTTTATTGTTGCAGATTTACAACTTCAGTCAACAGGTGGTTATGTTTGAAAGTGTGACATTTAAATATGTTCAGTAAGTGATGATAGTTACGCTTGACGTCCAGCCAGGCGTCCAGTGACTCTCCTCTGCTGGATGTTTGCACTTGTAGAAACCTTTGCTGGACATCGACACGTTTCGTAGGATCATCTCTCCTTCAGGCTCCGTTCCAATAAACACACCGTTTTGGTAGAAGGTAGCAGAGAAATGCGATGAAGATGTTTGATCATATCGTTCTTTGAAGGAGCAGCGAAGTGTGACGTCGTCTCCCACCGTCACAGGAAGTGCTGGACTCTCCAAGATCACAACACCAGCTGAAATGTTTTATTGAAATGAGTGCGTTGTCAAAAGTACAATACTTATAAAGTTTTAATGAAAAAGAGCTCACTGTTTATTGTGATGTTGAGGACGTTGCTGCACTCTCCTTGCTCAGACTGGCACCAGTAAAGCCCAGTGTCTGATTTGTAGACACTGTGGTTGATGCAGGAGGAACCATTCGGGCGGCCCCAGTATTCACATGAAGTTAACTTATTTGAGGCATTTCTCATCACCGTCCAGTTGCCGAAGTTTCCTGGTACTGAACAGCTCAGGTTGAAGGCCTCATAACGGAAGAACTGACGTCTGTTGGGTTCGATGCTCAGTGTGGCGACTGCTCAGACAGGAAACAACAGAGAAGCAGCTGTGGGTTCGACATCATTAGGTTAATGGTTAGACCTACATAGACCTTACTTTCATTTAAGCATTGAAACTACTGAGTTATTGATTGGCTCTTTTCCAATGAATCACTACAAAGCTGGTTAAAAAAACACAATGACTTCCACTGATGTTACAGTTCTGCACCAATATGCTCCTTGTTACACTCCTACCTGTTTGGTTTCTGTGATTCTGTGGAATAAACCTACTTTCTCATGGTTTCAGTCTTATAGTTGGAGAGTATTGCTAACTGTATTACTACTTAACAACCACAGCAGAGTTTCAGTACATCAGCAGATTTGAAACCTTTTTATGGGTACAGAATAAACGTCATTTGAGGAGTCGTTTTGGTGAGGTTGAGAATAAATATGTTTTCTTTCTATCTCTGTTAGCTAGCTGCTAAGCTAAAGCTAAAAGGAATGACATGTTAGGCAATGCCCTGAAAGCTAAGACTACAAGATACTAAGAGCTGGAGAACGCCGTCTTTGGGCCGTAACTTAGATAGAGGCTAACAAAGGAGATCACGACTTCTTCTGGGAAGCCATTTTGACTGTCAACTCTTAAAGGTAGCAGGTCGTAATGGACCAGCTGACTCTTCTGTAACGGCATACATGAAGAACTCAGCATGGAGACTGGATAATTATCCACAGTACGAAGGAAAAGCATAAAAAATGATCCATGATGTGAATTTTTTGCTTGTATTGTTTGCCTTTCTCCCATGCTTATTTCACCAAATTAGTGAAAATTTGGTGAATCTGAGAAAGGTATTCTCAGATTCACCTGATTAAAACAGTGAATCAAGTTAATAATACTCTGACGCTGTGGTTATGATTAACCATGCTTAACTGTGTAAGATTAAAATAGAAATATGTGGTTCCTGTGGGAAAGGTGCCCTGGACGAACCCCTCCTTCTGTTGCACACCAGCCAATTAAAATGTGAGCAATTATGTTTTTATTTGCAGCAGAAAGCAGGTATAGTAGCCTCTCAGTTCTCAACAGAAACAAAGAGAAACTTACCCGTTACACATGTATACAAGTAACAGCAAACTTGTTCAGGGGGCAACTGACACACAAGAGATATTATTTGCTAGTTTTTTGGGTGGGTCAACCCTTTTCTGATGCTGTCCTGGGAAAGAGCCGATTTAATCCAGAACAAAAACGACCAATATGAATGATTTAAAAAACTAAAAGTTTTTTTCTGTCTCAAACCAAGCATGTCTGAAGATTTTCAGGTTCTTATATTTAGGAAGGTTTTTATTTTATTTTAAGTGTTAATTCAGAAATGCCTCTTTCCATCCACTTCCTACGGAGCTTCTGTGATGAAGCGACAGTCAATTGCCTTTATCCAGCTGAGCGATCAGAGTAATTTGTGCATGTGAAGCATTAAGTTCATACACACAGATGTACGTGAGCAGCACGACTCATGAAAACTGAGAAATGATCAGCTTGTGTTGCTCTCTGATGTCAGAAAACTTTCACCTCTCACAGTCTTTCATGTGGCCCTGTTGTGTTGAGCCCATAATGCACTGCTGTGATTGAACTACTGGATGACCTTTGGTCTGCATAGAGACCACAATAAGAAACATAACCTATACAAAGAGAGAAAATCTTGATTGAGGTGTTGAAAGTAAAAAAAAAAGGTATTCTCACCAAGAAGCAGGCAAACAGATCCGAGCTCCATTGCAGACCAGCTCTCAGCTTATGATGGCTTCCGCTGTGTTTCGAAGCTCAAGCCTCTTCGCCCACATCCTGTTGAATTTCAGGTTTTAGATCTCCACTGAAAGTACGCAATCACAACTTCAGAATGAAAGTTCTTTTATGTTTGAACAATGTAAAGTGTATGAGATGCATATCTTCACAAAGCTGTGCAAAATTTATTCTGCAAAGAACTGCTGGTTATAAATTGCAACAGTTTCCAGCTGAAATGGTTGATAAGAGTCAGAAATCTATTTTTTGTGAATGACTGTTTAAAATCTGTTCCTACAGAAGAAGATGCAGTGCACATTGTGGAGAGGCTGACTGGCAGCAGTCACAGGGCTCACATCCATCCCAGAAGAAAGCAGAGCAAAGAAATCAAGGATCTGGATTTGGACACAGATCAGTTTCCAAGTGAGAGAGAGGACTGGATTTACAGTGGTGCCGATGAACAAAGGAAGCACAACTTGATCATTTCTCTGATGCAAGTTGAGAACGCTACAGAACAACATCCTGTTTAAAACAGGAAAAGAATAACATGCTACATGATGCTTTCATCCTGGGAAAGGCCAGAGTCGCCCCTCTTAAGAAAACTTACAACCCAGGCTGGAACTGATGACTGCTGCAGTTTGCAATCCAAGAGAACAAACTGCTGCAAAAACAGTTTCAAATAAAGATGAAAAAACTTGTTTTATGCACTGATAGCACAACAATACTAAAATACATCTCCAATGAAATCAGATGATTTCACACCTTCACTGCAAACAGCATTTCTGTCATTCTAGAAGCAACAGATGTGAATCAGTGGAGAGATTTTCCCTCCATGGAGAACTCTGCAGATTAATCACTGAAAAGCAGAAGATGATAAATGGACCACAATATCTCCACAGGTGAGAAGAAGAACAGCTAAACTGGATGGGATCATCCTGCAGATGAGCCAGAGGTCAAAAAGGTCATAACAGTGAGTGTTAATGTGAAGGAATCACAAAGTGCTACAAACTCTGATGCATTACTTTCCATCAGGTTTTTAAGCCTTAAAAGCTTAAAACCGTGTGATAAAGACTGTTGATCATTTTCTGCAGCAGAGGGCGCACTGTTGCAGCTGATGACTGTCTGTGTATGGCAGGCTGTTACAACATTACATTCCAGATATCTGAATTTGGTTTGCAAGTAAATTGATCTCGCTTTTTGTTATGAGTCATAATTCTGTTAAAAGATACTTTGAAGTTATTTAACATTAAACACATAAACTCTTTTAGGTTTTCAAAACCGTTTTTAATTGTATTTGTCAGACACAAATAAAAGGAAATTCTTCAAGTCTATGAAGTTTTGTGTTCTCTATATCTTCCACATTGCTGAGTTTTTCTACATTGTGGCATCAGGGCAAGACGCCAAACCTCTGTTTCAACACTAAGGAGCTTACACACAATTCTGAATTCAGAAATCTAAAAATGTAATTCTGACTTGCCATAGATATGTTTTATGGCAGGCTGTTCTAACATACATTTGGTTTTTGACTATCCTTATTACATTCTGCATGTGCATAGTGGTCCTCTCTGGGTTCTCCAGTTTCCTCCCAGAGTCCAAAAACATGACTGTCAGGTTAATTAGTCTCTCTAAATTCTCCCTACTTGTGAGTGTATGTGTGTGTGTGCAGGTTGTTTGTCCTGTATGTCTCTGTCATTAAATCATCATTTATTCTCCATGTCAAAAAATATATATATTTAAATTATCTTTAACTTAATTGGAATTTAATTTAATTGGAATTATGACTAGTCAAAACTAAAATCGAGATATGTTGAAATTACTTCATGTCTAATCATAATTTAATTGTAGATTTCATGTGTTATTCAGATGGTCAGTAATTCATTGTAGATATCGAGAATTGAAGTCTCCATACAAGTCAATGGTAAATGTGACGTCATATCTGCTGTTCAGAATGTAATTAGAGAAATCTCAAATAGAAATGCTGCCTAGACAAAATATAATTAGAGAAACGTTAAAACGCTAAAACGTGTAGTAATAAAACAATTTGAGATATCGGGAACGTAAAGGCGGTAAAACCGAATTTATGCTAAATTGGCTTGCCATACGGCAGATAACGCTTTAACTTTCTATTTCCTTTATCTCAATCTACAGACGTGGAAAATCTCCGAGGGGAAAACTTGATATTAAACTGTTTTCCTGAACGTGTTAAATATCCGGACCTGAAATCTGAATCTGAGCCACAAACTGATCAGTTTGTAGTGAAACATTGAACTATTTCATTCTGAAACAAGGAAATGAAGACCAAGGTGAAAATAACGTTGGTAACTATAGGACTGTGTGGTAAGTTATTTTCTCATTGGAAATATTTATAATTAATATAAACTAAAACATATAAACTAAACCGCAGTTTTAAGGTGGAATTAAACTTGCGCATTGTTTCCTATCTAAACGACCCTGAGAGTTTATAACATGTATAAATCAAAACGGTGTAATAAAATAAAACATCTTGTAATAAACAACAACAGGCTTCAGGTCTACAACTCAAAACATTACTGAAGAAAATGAGGTGAAAACTGTCCTGCACTTCAGCAGGTCATTATATGCAGGTCAGTTTATAATATGTGGATTTAAACTGATTTAAACTTAATAACAGCAGGTTGTTATAGATCCATACATGATGTAGATTTACAAAAAGAGGACACTAACTTTTTACATATTTTATATTTCTACTGTGAAAAAACATACAAGATAATGGTTACATGAACTGGGAGTTGACTGGGAATTTCTGTCCCTTCCTCTCTGAAACCCAGTTGTCTGCTAAGCAGTGGACATCTTAGAAATGTGTTTATTTGCAGTAATTTCAGGCAGTAGTTGCTGCTGATGGAAACATTCAGAAATAACCACCAGCATTTATTCCTGGTCGACTGTCATCTGAAGTCATTCAGAAATTGACTCAAATCTTTCTCATCTGACAGATCTGTGATAAAGTAGTTTTATAAATCTGTTTATAGATGCTTATAACATCTGTTAGAGAATAAGAACAAGTATCACAGTCAACATTCTGCAGCAGTTTTACAATTGCTGTAAACTTTTTAATGAAACAAAATATGTCGTCTATTGAACTGATATTTTGAGATTGTTTGTGCAGATTATAATTATAATATAAAATTATTAATTATAATACAACAACATTATATCCAGGGTTTTTATTAGTTTTAGTAGTTTATTCTATCATATTTCCTATATTGGTAGATTACTGCCTGGACTCAAACTGCTGCCTCAACGGCCCAATAAACCTGCTTTGCTTGCACAGTGAGATTCTCATGAGATGACTTTATTCAAGTTCACTTAGCAAAGACAACAATATGTTTCTTTTTCACTTATATGTACTGACTTACTAGACTCTTAAGTTTATATTTAATTATTATCCTCTTTTTCAAAAGCCCTTTTTTACCACGTTTTTACAAAAGAAAGAGGATCGTCATCTGAACATGGTGAGTTTCATTCTTTACCATTTAATTTTCTATCTGTATTTTAAAGCAAAGGTTTTGAATCTGCACTAAGAGTCATTGTGTCACAATCAGAGTGAATGTTCAAAAAAATATGAAACCTTTCTTTCATTGAATTTAATCACTTATTAAATGAACACAATGTTGCGCAGATCTGCTCATTAGTTCAGATGTGGGTGCATGAATAGACATTTGTGTGTGCACACACATACACACATTGGTATGCCACTCTGCAGCACTTCTCAGCAGGTGAAGGAAATCTGGCCCAATCAGCAGCACCATCAACTCAGGTATATAAGGAATCCACTAACCACTTTACTGGTTTTGCAACAGAGCTGAGGAAGGCAAACACAGCCTCCAAAGCAGCATTTCATGGAAAAGGACTTATAAGGACTACCGGTAAGCCACTAACTGGGCTCAATTGAATGTAATTTGACTGTAGTTTTACATTTGAGAAATGAAATGAAGAATTTATTGAAGTAACAGTTTACACTGCTAGTTTATAGTTTGGTTCCACTAAATGTATGTTAAGATATCTAATGTAAAAAACCTTATGTCCTAAGGAAAAAAACTATAATTCTGAAGTGTGATTTGTTTGATTTGTTTGATTCAAATTCAACCAGACATAAAATTTAATAATTTAATATTGTGAATTTGAGGTTAAAAATCTAATTAATCATTAAGATAAATTAACTTTGAACCAAATGTCTAAAATGTATGTTAAAATATTTTGTATGTGTTTTGTAAATTTTTCACCTGTTCTGTTCATTGGTTCTCACTCATTGGTGAAAATAAAAAAGATTGAGTGAATTCCTGATGTCTTCAAGTCCTCCTTTTCAAGTGTAGGAAGCCATGAAATTATAAGACATTTGACAGTGAGGCGCTTTTTCCATCTTTGCAGCCCGGCTAACTCTACCTATTTTTATGTAAGATAAAATAAAAATAGTAGTAGTTGAGGAAATGCTGAATTTTATACACAAGCACAGCCGTAAAAACAGAATAAATCTCATGAAGTGAGATTCCAGTCCTGTCTGTCAGAATAAAGTGAAAATCAAAAGAATCAGGCAGTTTGTCAACATCACATCATCTACCCTGCGGATAGTCAATGGGGGTCGCAGGTTAGACGATGATTTCTTCCAGCACAAATTTGAGCATTTAGAATATAGAATATAGAAAACAACTATATTTAGTAGAAATATCTGTTCTACAATTTGCTTTCAAAGTAAAAAAAATTAATGAAAAATGAATGAGTTCTAATGTTCCTCATCTCTGTCTGTTGATGCCACTTTTTCCCCCCCAGGTCAAGACAATAAAAGAGATTTAATGTCCAGCAAGGAGGATAAAACAGCAGTGATTGGGACAAATATCACTTTGCATTGTGGCATAGCGTCTACTTTACAACACAATGACATTTTGGAGTGGAGTAAAGGCAATGACGAGATCTTAACCGTAAAAAATGGAAACGTCGAGAAGGAAAAAGATTACAAACTCAGATTCCACCTAGCAGATTCTGCCAGCGGACTCAGCACATCGCTCAACATTTCACATGTAGAGCACAAAGATAGTGGAAGTTACAGCTGCTGTATTAAAAATACTAAACAACGTTGCATCTACCAGAATGTTGGTAAGATTTTAACACCTTATAAACACAACAGATATGTGCTTGTCTTGATATTTTAAACCAGTATAATCTAAAATCACATCCTAAATACATTTCAGAAAATTTTGATTTGTTTAAATGCTTGTTTAACAACATATGTAAACAAATTCTGTAAAAGAAATGCAGATGTTTTCAAAATGGTAGCATATGAAGTTCACAAGTAAAATTATGTGTTTCTGTTTTGTGAGAAAAATGATGATGCACTTCTAACGTTAATTTCTGGTCTGTAATTTTGCTTTACAGTCGTGAAGAATGAATCATTTACAAAGCCAGGTCAGATAATCCATTACTACAAATACAGTAGCATAGCTATGATATAATATCCCAGTTTCTTTATGAATTTTTACTGTTTCGCTTTGATTAAACTCAGAAGATGGTGGAAAAATGTTGGCATCTAAAATTTCAGAGGCAAATCTATAATATAACACCAGTAAAATATATTTTCATGTTATGTTTGGTATTTAAGTTTTATTCTTTTTTTTGTTGTTGCAAATTAGATAAAGAAGAACAAAGAAATGCATCAACTTCCTCCACATCCCCACCTCAGAATGGTAAGCAATGTTGTTTTGACAAGAATAAAAAAAAAGTTACTTTGTGCAAACAGTTTGCATGTGATGTAAACTTTTATACACTGGCTGTAACCCAGAATCCTTTTCTTTATTTCAGAAACCATGAATGGCAAATGGATTACTGTTGCTGTTTTTGTTGCTGTTGTTGTTGGTGTTGGTGTTGTTGTTGGTGTTGTTGGTGTTGTTGGTGTTGTTGTTGTTGGTGTTGTTGGTGTTGTTGTTGTTGGTGTTGTTGTTCTATTGAGAAGAAAATGGTCCAAAAAGTAAGTTATTATTTTTTTGTTTGACAATAATTCTAAATTTAGTAAATATAAGAACAATAGGAGTTTCTGTGCTGTTATTTTATCTTGATAAATTCACAGTATTTCACTTTACCTAATATACCTACATATTAGTTATATTAAGTCAAACCTGTTAAGCTCAACAACATTTTCACTAAAAGTCTTTTATTGTCTGTTTTACAGAAGGAACAGGAACAACAGTGGCTCAAATAACCAACCAGAGTCACCATTACAAATGGTACCATTACAAATGGAATCCTCCTCCGAGGCAGAGGAGGATTTCTCCAGAGTGAAGAGATTGTATAAAGTGGTGACATCACAACTCCTGCTTTTGTAGCAGATCATGGTCAATATTAATGGTCACCACCAGACTGTTGATTGTTTTAAGCCTCCAAAGCATCAATTTCCCCTTTATTGTCTTCTTCTTCAAACTGTTTGTGACTTTTTAAAGAAGCACAAAAACATAAAACAAACTTTATACATCAATTTGTTAAACAGATTTTTTTTTTGCATAAAATATACATAAAAATAATTGTTCTTTTAAAAAGTTGTTGTAGAAAAAACTATTTCACCAAGCACTGACAGAAGAAATCACTCAGTCAGGTTTATTCACATATTGATCACAGCTCAGAGAGCTAATAGGACAATCAATAATGAAGCAGGTCTGGATGAAAAGCTCTGCCAGGAAGAGACAACATGAGTTTAATACCAAAGATCCAAAACAAGCAGAGACTTTCTGGTTCTGATGCAGCTGCAGAAATCAACATCCAACCCTCTACATGTGACCCAAATGGTTCTCTTGATGAGTCCACAAGCATTTCATACGACAGGACCAGCAGATGTTAACCTGGAGTAATTCTCCACCACAGAATCTTGTTTAATTCTGACTGGTTTGTGTTAATAAATGCACTTCAACTTAAATGATAATCCCCTTGTTTTAAACAGTATCTTAGTAAAAGTCTGAGAAGTAAATGAGGTTTGTTAATTGTGAATGAGGCAGATTGTTATTAAAACATGAATGTCTGTCACTGTCTTCACATGTACAAATTTCGGTTTACAAAGCTACATTTACTTTGCCCCTTAAATTTCGTTCAATTTTATATTTTGATGCAACTGTGAGAATAAAAACACTATCTCTGTTTTCCTTTTGAAAATGATTTCTCTTGCTCTTGTATGGTGTATATAGTCATATATTAATCAGTGTCAGTGAAAAACATGACAATCAGGATTTTATTAGATATTTTTCTTTCTGCTGAAATGAGCCTTTATAATTTTTCCAGGTGAAATTAAATGTCAAAAAAGGGAACATAATATAAAGTCATGTGATAATAAAGCACAATGTTCATAAAATAATGTGTCATTTTGTATTATATTAATTTTTGTATAAACATCACCAGTCAGATGGACATCAGTGTAAATAATAATACTAGTTTGTTTTGTTATTGAATAAAACCGCTCAGCTTGGACATGAACACTTTGTTATCTACTGGCTTCACATGGTAATATTGACTTTTTATCTGATGTTTCTTCATCACTACATGATTACCAGAATAGATTTTAAATACTTGTATGAACAGTGAGGGTCATTTTACAAAGCTCATAAAAGTGAAAGTGAAAACACAAGTGTTTCAAAAGTCCACATAATCCAAAGTAGATACTTTAAACTCTTCAGGATCGTTTCTTTGTTGTGATTTTGTCTGTAGTTGGGTTGGAATAATGCATGAAGGATTTGCAGCAAAGCCAACAGATCAGGGAGCTTTTCTTCCAGTTGTGTCATTAAGCCAGGATTAATATCTGTAATAATCTCAGTGTGTTGATTTAGATAAGCAGTGAACAGTGAGGCCAAGAGGCAGGGAATATAGATGAAAAAAAACTAACACCTTAAATATTTCTTAACAAATCATACACTGAAAAGTTATATTAACACATATTAAACATCCCTTAAGTACTCACATAAAACAACTGGAAGAATAAAATCAATAAAATAACATAATTACACATCAGTAGTGATGTAACTTATAATATCTAATTGTTATCTGACTTATTTCTCCCCATAGTTACAATTTGTGGGTGTTTTAAATTATGTTTTTATTTGTGTTAAATGTAAACTTTTTGGGAATTTCTGTCAAATGTTCTTGTTCTTTGTGTTTCCATCAGGTGATCTGAGTTAAACTATTTTATTTGGCTCTTAAATGAGTTTTACCACCAGCACTGAGCATGCAGACCATGGAGCGAGAAAATAGTAGGAAATGTAAAATAGTTGAGTTTAGTGTGAACTCTTTGGAAAAAGAAACAAATGAGTGGATAAAAATATCTGTGTACACAAGTTGAATTTTCTTGAATGAACACTACGGGGTTAATGTGTCAAGCATTAAGACAGTAGGGGAGTTACTCTCACAAACTCATTAAACTTAGAAATATTAAGACAATTAAAGAAAACTAAAAGTTTTTTATAATCTAAGTCTTTCAGAAACATTAATAAGACCTTATTCATGCTGCTACAGCAAGTATTATGTCTAAAGTGAAAGTATCTGTAGGACAAAGTGTAAAGGTAAGCAAACTAAGCCAGAACCCAAAACGCAGCCAACACAGGAGAAAGTTAAATCAGAAGTTTTAATGACAAAAAAATAATAATTTCGATGGGACTGAACGGGGTGGGAAAAAATGAGCAGATAAGGGAGGAGGGATCCACAGGGGACAGGGATCCAGCCGGGGGTGGGACGAAGTAGGATGACAGGACAACAGACAGTCTTGGGGGCTCAGAGAACAAACAGACCACAGGGGCAAAGTCCACAAACCAGAGACGGAGTAGAGAGACGATCCAGGGTCATACACAGGAGAGCAACAGGCACAGATAATCCAGCAAACAGCAAGCAGGAGGCAGGGTCGGCGACATGCAGGGTTCTTTAACAGGAGATCAGAGTACTTTCAGCAGCCGAAGGACAAGGCAGAATCTAAGGTCAAAAAACAGGCAGGATCAGTAAACCAGAAAACTCCTTGGGACATGAAACAATGGCTTGAAAGCTGTGACAAGGGCAACAGACGATCTCGCACTGAGCTGGAGAAAATCAGCTGTATAAATAGGGAGCAGCACAGTGCAGGTGAGAGTGATGAGCAATCAGCGCAGAAGGTGGAGCAGAAACGCTGAAGTCATGACACAAAGAGCAACTGTTTAACTAGTCAAAGCAACAAGAGGTTTGATTTCTTGTTTCAACCTGCAGGGAGCAAAGATTCAACGTTCATAACAACTGAAAGAGTGTCGTGTTTTTCCACTGACTGGATGAGATCCTGTTGTCTCTGGAGTTGAAACTTTGATCCAGGAAAAATAAATCCCCAAAAGTCTCTGATGGAGAACAGCAGCAAAGAGCGCCATCTTGTGGTGAGAAAATCTCCACTTTCCAAACCACACAACTGAATGGGAGACACTGCTGAGCTTAGCAAGAAGTTATAATGGATGGAGTAACATTAGATCTACTATCTAATGTTACTGCATTCTGGTATCTAGTAACATGTCTAGACATGTTAGTAGATACATGTATGTTACATGTATATGTAACATACATGTATTTAATACTTTTTAACATTAAAAAATGTATCTTAATTTTGGTGAATTGTTCAATTTATTTGACTCAACATAATATTTATTGATCCCAACTTAAATGTTGTTGTAATTCATAACTACCTATAACTTTTACTTTTAATATAACTCATTAATGGCTTCATGTTTCAGTTTGTTTTTCCTTTGACTGGCTGCTAATAACAGGACAAACTGGTTGTCTTTGACAAAATGGCCGCTCTGCTTCCTCCTCCATATTAAACTAATTTGCATTTTGTACAGTCAAAACATCTCAGGCCAC